>NC_137696.1:59736187-60011692 GCF_964034855.1 Anser brachyrhynchus | reverse complement strand
AAAAGGAACAAAAATAAGACAGTTTCCTTTCATTTCTCTTTTTTACAGTTTGCAGTCTGACAGATTTCTGACCAAGTTCGAGTTAAGACAAAGTGCATGTGGCAAAAGTTGGAAGTGTTGTAATGCTGCCTACTGTGATTTGTATAAACATTTAGGATCCCCTGGAGAGGAATGTAATCCAGGGTTCCCTGCTTACACAGAAACACTCAGAACAATATAATATTTGAAAGAAAAGAAACATCTTTAATTGGATTTGTACTGACTATTTTTGAAATAGAAAGATGACACTTTATCCAGTAAGCTACAGATTTTGTTTGCAGTCACAGGGAATAGACAGGCCCCAAATTAGCTACAGGACAGTCCTCAGTCTTGTTCCATGAGCCCAACAAAATGCTGAGGTTAGCATGAAAAATGCTAATGATAAGAAAAGAAAGAAAAGGCTATAAGACTCAAGCCATGTGCATCTCTAAGTTCATGCAAATTAGTCTAAATGGTTCATGTGATTTTCTCTTGCATCCCTCAAATAACAAAAAAAATGAAATGGAAAATGGTCAACAGTTCGTCTTGCTTCTGACTAGAAGTTTGCTCTCAGGTGGTTACAGTTTTTGCCTCACACTGCTTAGCTGTGTGGTGCTTAGTTTAGCTTAGGTGGTGCCAAAGGGTGATGCGCTTGCTCCCTGCAAAAGCCACTGCAAGACCACCTCACTCTGAATCCCTTCTGCCTTTTGGGATAACCTTCCCTAGTCTTAGCACCCATCCTCCTGTAGCCAACGGGAGAGTAGCAACTCATGGCACTGCTCATGTTTTCATGCCAGGCTGTCTCTCTTTATTGTGTTGAAGGCCAGGAAAGGAAAGTACTGCGGTTCCATTCCTTTCATGGAGAATCAACAGCAACAAAGAAATGAAAATAGCACTCCAAAGAGTATATCCAGATTTGCAATGTCCTTCAGCTTTTGTAATGATAGAAGGATGATACTAGAAGCTTTTATAAAGGTATAAACCTGGTTTGATTTTCCTTTTCCTTCCCATTGTTATTTTTTTTTCCTTCTTTACATTGACAGTTGGTGAGGTTCATCAGTAAGAGGCCTAATTTTTTTCAGATGTTGCACTCCTCTTAACACCAATAGGGGCTGAAGAATAACCAAACCTGAGGCAAGAATAAGCTTCAGAGATATACTGCCCCGAAGCAACTAAAAATTCTGTGCATCTATAGTTGTCTGTATTTATTATTTCCAAGTATTCAAATAATTTTAAGGTGTATTCCTATAAGAGGAAAACATAAGCTCAGGTTCACTGTGTCCATCTTCTGGCACATAATGGATATCCCAAAATAAGAAATTCTGCTGCTTAGGCCTCCTTTTATGTAACAAGTGAAAGAAATAGGTATCTTCATGAGGCAATTAAAACTGTGCAAGATCTGAGAGCCCCTTTGGAGGGGACTGTTGCTTCATTGACTTGAGTGACTACACACCTAATGTAGGTCTCTTGTCTAAGTGTTAAGAGGGATGAGTGTAATCCATATTCACTGAGATGATAAGTAAAACTTAGGACAGGACAATTTGTAAGTGATAAGATCCTTTAATTTCTTTTTAAGGGAGGTGCACACTTGGATGGTTCTATTAACTGTGTTTGGCAGAGCTGTGGAGACATTAAGTCAGGACTAATGTAGCCAACCAAATAAGAATGATTTTTTGGAGGGACTCCTAGAGAATGGGATTTTAGACGGGACAAAGAGAAAGGTGGTGAAGAGGGATAGGTCTTGGAAGTAGGAACAAGGAATTTAAGTTGAATACACCTAAGTGATATATTAACAAATGCTAATGGTCACATCACCTCTTTGTTAAGGACTCCAAAGAAAACTTCTTATAGAGGAGACAACTTCTCTTGTTGCCTCCTTTCCAGAAGAGTGACAATGATAAAATGGAGAGGCTAAATGGGGAGGAAGGCAAGGGGGGGTGAGTCTGTGAGACAGCTTTGAGGGGTCACTGTCATCTCAGTTAATATTAGATATCTACAGATGTTGATGTCATGGATGAGCTAGTTGTCCCGAGTTTGCTTTTGAGTCAAAGCAGAGAAACCACTGCTTTCAGGGAATTGCTCAGCAGTTCAGCTGAGCTATTTTAGATGTTTGTTTGAAAGTGAGATGACTCCTACCTTGCCAGTTTCTTTCTGTTGATGAAAAAGAAGATGAGGGCTGTTAACTCAGGTGCGGAGTCTAGGTTTTATCAGATGCTATCAAGCAGTCTGTAAACTTGCATTCACCTCAGATAGCTAACAAAACTGCCAAACAATTATTTTCCCAACAAATCTTGTTGCCTCTTAATCCAAGTAGGACTTTTAGGGGGTAGAGGAGACTTGCAAGGCTGATATATTTAAGAAAAGGCTAAATGAGATATTTTTGGTAAATTGCATTTCCTTATTAGTCATCACTTCTCTTTTCATTCTGAGAAACTGTCCTCTTCAGATGTGTTCATTTTATTTGGCATAAGTGCAGATAATTCCAGATGTTGCTGTTTTTTTTTTCAGTTCATTGCCTTAGGAAACTGCAGTTGCACCTGAGAGGAAATATAAGCCAACCTGGAAGAAAAAGAAAAGAGATATATATAATGGCTTTGTTAGAGGGAAAGGAAAATCAGATTAATTTATATGCTCTGGATGATCTCTAATTGTTTCCTTAAAGATGAATTAAAAACCTTTTTATTCACAAAGAGCTGAGTTCAGGGCCTTATACATTTCCTATTGTGTTGAAAACTTCACTGATAATGAGTTGCATTTTCTTTCTTCCCATAAAGGTCTACTATTGCAATGGAAAACAGATTACTAAATGTAGCAACTGGCAGGTAAGCAGAAGTGATAATATGTTTTGATATTGAGAGCAATATCTGTGGCTGATATAAATAGGTGTCATCTTCAGACTTCAGCAGAGCTGTGGTTTTTCACCCATCTGAAGATGTGGCTCCTAGATCCTTAGCTATGGACTGTTGAAATTTAAATCTAGATACATAAAGTGTTATCTACCATCACTTTCAAACTTCTGAGCTTGATGGAGAAAGAGTATTCTTGCTATTGTAATCTACCTAGGATAAAGCCTGAGAAAACACTGAGTATCAAGTTTTTTTCTTGCTTTGGGAGAACTTATTTTTTTTCCTTACATTCTCTGCTATGTCAACAGGGGGTGACAAGGTTAATGACATACGGACCCTTTCCCCTCTAGAATAGCAGTTCATATCTAGTTCACGCTGCTAGCTACTGAAAGTCATTTCACCTAATTAAAATAAATAAATAAATAAATCTCATCCAGTTCATGGCAGGTAAGCTGTTCACAAGTCTACAAGCGCTGTGATGAAACTTTCCCTGACACTAAGTGGAGTGAGTGGGCACGGCAGCCGAATGACATGGCTAAACGCTCCTCCGTGACACCTCTGGAAAGCTGGGCAGACTTTTCTGTCCAGGGCTGGAAGACACCAAGATTTACAGGCTATTACCTTCCACCAGAATAACATTCAGTCAAAGATAACTTGCACCTGCTGGTGAAAGTACTTCCAAATAAATAAATGAAGGAGCGGTATTCTTTGGAAACCAGTCCAGCATCACTTCTGACAGATAACAGCTATTGTGATGAAGAGTAAACACCTCAGTCGCAGGGTGATGCGAAGCATGCTGATGCACACTGGAAGCAAAACCGCAGACCTGCAGCTGACGGCTGAATCACTGCTGTATCTAATTAGGCACATCAGTTAAGATATGCAAGCTTCCAACTGTCTGAGAAGGGCTGAGATTGTTAATACCAATCTGTTATTGTCCTCACCGCTCAGAAGAGGTGGTGGTGATAAGATTAAAGAAACAGCATTTTGTGCTGGTGGGGTTGGTAGTTTTCTGGTTACTTGCTGGGGGGACAGTGGGGCAAGCAGCTCAGTGTTGTTACATCACGATAGTCCGATTTGGCCCTCTGGATAATGTCAAGGTAAAGAAATAAATTGCTCCTATTTACAGTGCTGGTGAATAACAG
This sequence comes from Anser brachyrhynchus, assembly GCF_964034855.1. Lineage (NCBI taxonomy): Eukaryota > Metazoa > Chordata > Aves > Anseriformes > Anatidae > Anser > Anser brachyrhynchus. The sequence continues at coordinate 60,007,683 of NC_137696.1, read as the reverse complement.
CAGCCCCTTGGTTTTCTAATGCGGTGTCATTTGAATTGTATATGCTATTGAATCAGACAAACTATGTATTTATGCATTAGATTTCTTCAAATTCCTAGTACATTTTTTAACAAGATGCAGGAAAAATAAACTGAAATGCCGATCTTTTATTCCTAGGTTGTTTGTGACAGAGATTCAGCAATGCCCTGTGCTGAACATGATTCACGTAATGCACAGACAGTGGATACTGTGTTTGAAAGGGGCCTAATCAACAATCTTAGGAATAAAGAAGGATCTTAACTCAAAAATGTTGATGCGTGAAGAAACATAATTCTCTGTGTGCTCAGTTACTGTTTAGGGGACACGTGTACTATAGCAACCACATTGAATCAGTCCAGTGCCATTCAAAAGCAAATTAAGTTGTAAAATCCCACTGTACATTTATGAGTGTGTGTAAATATATGTATGGAAATTATTTATATATTTGCTACTTTGCATATATTTTTCCTCTTCCAGTATACTCAGCTCATCCCTGGAATCACTCTACCTCGGGTAACAGTGAGGTATCAAGGAGGTATTTTGCTCTTTCTATGAAATTTTTGAGAATAAACTTCCCGTAACATCTGACAAGACCACGCACCACCCCCAGAAGAGCTGTTCTCATCCAGATAGGGGACTCATGAGCACGAAGGAACCTCTGCTCCTCTGGCTCAGGCCACAGCACAAATCCACTCTGCAGAGGGTGCAATAGTGGATACCACTGCTCAAGGCAGCATAAGGAAACGCTAAAGAAATGCAACTTCTTTAACATTTCCTGGCCCCTGGAAGTGAGGATTGGGCTTTCAGGGGTCATTCTGAAGGAGGGTGGTGGGAGATGCCTTTTGATGCCCAAGGGATCGCATGTCTTGTAAAAAGGGTGGAGGGCAGTAGGAAGACAGGAATGGTGCCAGAGTGTCAGAGGCTTGTCTCATCGATGGCTGATTGAGCAAGGAGTCTTTGTAAACCTCTCCTAGGCACTTTGTACTCGAAGATGAGGGATACACAGTCACTGAAGAAGGAGGCTGATCAAACTACTCTTACCATGAAGAAGATACTGTGGATCTGTAACCCAGGCAGTGCTGATTATTGCTTGTAGCCTCTTTGTTTTGTAAATGAACACAAAAAATGCAGTGTCCTCTTGAGAATTAGGGTGCAGCTCCATGTTAAGGATCCTTCATTAGCGGATCCAAAATACCCTCTCTATACCCTGTCCCTGCTCCCATGCAAGGGGGCTGCGTCTGCTGCCATGCCTATTCCTAGTGTGACCAAGAGTGGTGAAAATAGGTAAATTATAGCAAGAAGTGCATAAAAAAATAGATAGATAATAGGAAAAAAGTGCTTCTTTAGGACCAGGCCATTCTACGTCTCTGTGTTAACTGAGCTGGTGCAAAGGAGAGGGATAACTGAACTTCCTAGGGGATGGGAGGTGGCAGGGATGAGTGTGGATGGTGGGGGCAGGGGCAGAAACTTTTAACAAATGCTGCTGCCAAAGGACCGAAAACATCATAATCCACTCTTAATTTATTGGGATGGATTTCGTCTAACTCTACTAAAAAACAGGTGTGCATATGGACACTGGGCATGTCTGGAGAGCGAGAGCCCTATCCCATGTAATAAATCAGCTTCTTGCTGCTGAGATGCTCTTTCTGTCCTCTGTGAGGGAGTCCAGATGCCCAGCTGACCCAACTGCCTAACTCTTCGATTGCTAAAGTGAGCTCAGATGTGTGCTGCTCTTACCCTTTATTCATGTTCATGTATTGCCTGAGTTTACAAATAAATCCACTAAGTAGTTTGATTATGAACAGATTCTGTAAGCACCTAACATTAGACCTATGTTAACGATGGAAAAAAAGAAAAATCTTTGTAGGTTACACTGTTAAAGAAATATGATCATCCTCCATTTTGTGTCATTTGCCAAATGTAGTTTCTTGCCAACACTGAAAAATCATGTTCTGCTGGAGGAAATTCCTTAAAGGCTTGCCATCTCTCAACATCACTTCTCTCTTCTATTGTTTCTAGAAGGAATAAAACTCCAGAGTGCTTTAAGCAAAAACGACCACTGCTTCTCTTTGTCATTTGAACAGAGCTTAACCTCTTTTCTAAGGACAGCTTGCTTTCATTCTCCAGAGAGGGATGAACCGAAGGCATTATATTAGAAATCTGGAATACCTTACCCAAAGAGTCATTTTATCTAATCTGGCACCATAATTGCTGCAGTGGCTTTATCATAATTTTATATTTACTAGGTATAATAACAATATGTAATGAATGTGCTATGTACTGTACTGAATACAGCAAAACCAAGGCAGAATTAAGGTTATTTAGGTACACATTTGAATAGCATTTGAAACTATTTCTTAGGTTTAGAATACTTTCGAGATAATTAAACAACCACCTAAAAGACACTGTAAAAGATAAATATGTACTTAGTCATATGGCTATCTTGCCGCAGTTTTTGTCTGGCAATTGTTACAGCACTGTAATACTGTAAGTCAGCATTATGGTATGCAATATATTATTATTACCTGGCCATTGATCAGATGAACTGTTGGCTGCTTCTCCAAGCCAGCTGAAGCTGGGCTTGCTTTCCAAGCAAAATCAGTGCAATAAGGCCCTGACTGACCAGAAGAGCTGTGTTTGGTTTATTATAATTACAATAAATTTGCCTGTTCATATCTAGGGGATTGCTTCTACTTTTCTTTTATTTATGTCCTGTTTATAAACAAGATACCTGGAAAAACTACAGATACCTTTATTGAATGCCCAGTTGTTGCCTAACTCTTTTAATTACCCAGCTGCAGACTTTGTGGTCTTCTGCATGTAGGGAACCCAGGTATATAAAGGTGTGCATCATTTGTGTGCCACCATGTGAGACAGTTTGGAAGGCTTTGGTGTCCAGCAAGTGCAGATCACCTGCCTTTTGATGAGCAGGCTTGTGAATGTTTAAATCTCAAATGTTAACTCTGTAAATATAGATTAACCTGGTTGAGTTTACCAGCTATTAATTAATTTTTGTGACTCCTTTATATATATATATATGTGTATATATATATATATATATAGTGCACAATAAAAGGGAGAATCTAACTAGTTCATGTGTACCATTTTAGTCTGAAACTTCTGGGCTTTGTTCCTTTCCTACCCTAGCATCAGCTTAAGCTGTAGTATACAGGTTTTCCCCCTTCTTTCTTTCCCATTAGTCGCTCTATTAAATATGTTAATTGTAGTGTCCCAGATTACTGGGAGCTCCTTAAATCAAAGCCATGAGACTTGGTAGCAAGGCGCTTAGCTATGAGCTTTGCAGATGATAACTGCATCATATGAGTATTCATACAGAACTGATTGAGCCCCTGAGGCCAGATGCTAGAGCTGTTTTGTACTACCCTGGCACCATAAAGCAAACTTGAACAGAGTTTACAGGTCTGCTTGAAGACTATTTCCAAGTAAGGAAATCCTGCCATCGTGCCTTTGATGCTGCCTAGAGGCTGTTCTGTCTCTGTCAAAACCCAGCCCTCACTGGGAGGAGGGAAATGAGGCCAAAAGATTGATCCCCCATGGTCTGACCCTGGGTGGGGTGGGGATGGGGGGGTTCCCACTCACTGTGCGCTGAACAGTGAGGGGAGTTGGAAGACCAATGTTGTTTTTAAAATTATCCGGAGAAGTATTTACTTGTTTTTAAAAGAGCTAGAGAGGCCTATGAGATTCTGTCATAAGAATTATAAAAATAAAATATTACTACACAGAATAATTATAACATGGTGCTTGGTACTGCACAAACACATCTCATCTGAAGAAACTTCCACTGACGACAGCTTTAAAATTTCCCTCTCTGTGCACCTCTGATCCTGCTTTCTGCTTTTTCCAAGGTATATTAGCTAAGAAGGGCTGGTACATGCTATGTCTTAGAGCAGGTACAAAAGAGCTTTATTTGTACTGCCTGTCATTTCAAGCTGGAAGAATTCAGTATCTATGTCAGTGCCTTTGCCATATGCATTTGGGTTTTCTCCTTCCCCTCTGTAATTCTTCTGGGGACCCTGCATAATAAAAGTCTCAACTTAATCAAGAAAAATTCAACATGTGGCACTGCAAGAGAGAGCTTCAGGATATAAAAGGAGGAAGCAAACAAACAAGCAGACCCTTGTGATGTCAGACTAATAACACATTTGCTGCTGTGCTCTCCGACTTTCTGGTGTGTGTACTGTTTCTCCTGTACAACGTTGTGCTGTGCTTTGTTTCCTTCGGCTGCTCAGCCCGAGAGGGTTAGCTGCTGCCAGGGGGGCTGCTGGGACACCAGCAGGTGTCTGAATAATTGGAATAAAAATTCTTTTAGAAAGAAGCAGTTCGTGGAAAATAAAACCCTTTTCTTAGATTAAAAAAGTAAAAAAAAAAAAAAAAATCATTTTCCTGTGCCATTAGCAGTGTCAAATCTTCCTCTTTCTTTCTTAGAGGTAGAATTAAGATACACCTGAAGGTACGATTGTTCCAGACGGGAGCAGGCTCAGCAAAACACATGATGTGGACAGCCTCCTTCTGCGAGCCTGCGGGAGGCGGAGGCACTCTGTAACAGCATGGGGACCAATATTTGGCTCTTGGGCTGGCGCCACAAAACAAGGCTGAGGTCTGTCGCACCAGGCAGCACGATGCCCGCGTCCATTCCACGCAGAATCGTAGTGTTATTTAAACCCGCATTTCCCACACCTTTTTCGGCAGCATGGACTGACTGCCGCAGCAGAAACCGGCTGCTCAGGCACAGATGGATGTGGGTGTCTTTTGCTGCTTGGGCACTCGGTAGTGGGGAGCAGTCCAAGAGGACGTCGGTGCCACAGGCCAACGTAGCAACAAGGCCGGGTGCCTTGGCCAGTGGGCCTGGCTCACTGCAAGGCAGCCAGCTTCTCCCACACCTTCTCCCTTCAGTCCCCGCTGCAGCTACTGGGCTCCCCTGTGTGGCTGGGTGCCTCAGGCCAAGAGGGAGCCGGGCTCTTTCCACTTGGCATCAAAAGGATATGGAGCTGGATGTGGTGTGTGAGATGCGGGGGCCATCTGTGGCCCAGGCTGTCTCACCAGCACCCTCGAAGGGTCTGGGAAGGGAGCCACTGCTTGTAGGGGGTTTTGGTGCCAGGCCTGTGGGAGAGGGCTGGGCCGTTTTAAGGCACCCCTGTGAATGGTGTGTCAGGTTATAGGGACCACCCATACTGCATGTGGCCTGGTGCTGAGAAAGGGCAGCCTGTACCCTGCAGCAACAAGCAAGGCGAAAGAGTGGTTAGCAGATCCAGACACAGCCTGGGAGGGTCCTGGGACCAGTGGTGGGAGTGGGCCTTAGTGTCAGCACCCCAGGTAACTGGCACAGTGATAAGGACTGCACCCAGAGTGCGGGCAACGGCCCCCATGACATTTTTATTTTATTTATTTATTTTGGTGCTGTGTCCCTGCCTGTCAGCCCTGAGGGACAAATTCATTCTCTCTTAAATGTGATTTCTCCTTCAAGGCTTTCTTAGAGTCCTGCACATTATGTAAAATACCAGGAATCCCACCCCTATAAAAAAAGCAAAGTGGCAGGAAGAGCAATGGTTAAAAAAATCCCTGTGGAAGGATAGCAAGAGGGTTGGGTCCTTGCATTTGCAATGGGAAAAGGAGAAAAGGGCTTATTGGTTGAGCGTGTAAGAGCCCCATAGCTTCTCAGATCATTTTGGCATTCAGCATGTTTATGAATAATGAAATAAACTGGTGTGACATGAGGGAATAAGCTGTAAAGTGTCACAAAGCACCAGAAACAAAATCCATCCAAAATGCTTCTTTTCTTCTTGAGGAAAACCTAAAACAACTTTTCTGATTACCTGACAGTCCATTTAATCCCCAGGAAACATTCCTTTGTTACAGTTTCAAGGAGAATTACTTGAAATAATCCTTTGTACAATGTGCTTGGTTCTATTTTAGTTTTAAATCATGTCCCTTTTCTTTTTTGATTTTTTTTAAAGGGGAAAATAAAAAAGACATCTAATCACTGCCTATGGAAGAGCTGAGGGCAGTCTTTCCAGTTCTGGGGTTGTCTTTGTCAGGAGACCCTTGCTAAAGAGACCAAGATTTCAGGGGCTGAACAAGAAACAGCAACAGTGATAATAATAATCATAGTGAAAACCGCTTCTGATGCCCAAATTTTTCAATTATATGGTGCAGACCGGGCTATAGCTGTGTCCTTAGGATGATGAGTAGTCTTTGGCGGGCCTGTGTCACACATGGGTGCCTGCAGCAGGTCCTTGTGCTGCCAGTGACCCAGATTCAGAAGGGGACCTGGGGTCTCCAGCATAGAGATCTTCAAGACTTCTGAGTGACACATGGTCAAGGAGGAGAAATGAGCTTGTGTGTGGCTGCCGCCATCTGCCTGCCCTCCAGCAAAGGTCACTTTCCAGGAAAGAGCCACCTCGCCTCTCAGAAAAATGTAGTGGTGTGGTGAAGAGAGGAAAATAAAAGATGAAAATCTCACAAATAATGCGACGTATTTAGATCTTTGCATCCTAGTGTACATCTAGCTGTGCTAGGTAAGGAATGCCATGAATTGGTAATTTTAACAATAAGAAAATGGTGTAATGTGGAGGATATTGGGGTCCATGGCTTTGGCATTTGAATGATGTCATCTTGTTTTCTCTGGGCATTCAGTTTTTCTTCTGTGATACAGATATAAATCTTATTCACCTCACAGAAATGTGTTAGAAATTACTGTGTCCCTATTCCAAGACATCCAAGGTCATTTTGCATCCACAGCCTGAAGAATGCTTTCAGGTGGGGTATCTTGGCAAAGGCTGAGGGTTGTGTTTTGGGGAAGAGGGATCTGCCCCTTCCTCCAGGGCAGGCTCAGGATGTGGTGGCATTTTTCTCTCACCAGATCTCTTCCCCGGGTTGCTATGCTGTTAGACAAGGAGAGAAACTGTGTCATGCCGACTGTGGTCAAGGTCTGTCTTTGTTCACATTGTCTCTGACTCAGTTCTTTGCTGAGCTGTGGATCCCAATGCCACAAGGTAGTGTAGAAACCAAGTGTTCAGTAGCACTTCAGAAAAAGCCACTCCTGTTTCCTGGATGAGAGCTTTCAGGGTTACAATGAATGGGACAAAAAATTTCTCCCCCGAATGATGAACATCGTTGACTTCTGAGGCAGCGGATCAGCACCAGCTGAGCTGGATCAGGAATCCGAGCTTAGCCTGAAGTGCTTGTGTTTGTGCAGTGATCTGTGGGACTTCTCATGCCTGGGTCTGCAGCACCGCGTCCCAGGCACATCTGAGAGAAGATGCTGGAGTGCCTATGAAAGGTTGTTGAAGATTGCTGAAAAAGAATTCACTCCCACTCTAGTTCAGTGCAGGTTGCATTAGAGAGAAGAGTTAATAACTACTGCCTAGGCCAAAGGTTATTCCTTTTTTTTTTTTTTTTCCTTCTTTCTTTTTTTTTTTTCACCTTCACTTTCAGAAAATTCATTGCTTTTTTTTTTTTTTTTCCCTCTTAGAGCAAGAAGCTCTTTTTGATCTATAAATAGTTCCACAACTCAAAGCAATGGGGCAACCTTAAAAATATATTATGAAGACATCAGTAGTGATTCTGTTGCTAAGGTTGTGCTGAGGTTTGAACTTAAAGCAGGACTAATGTTCCTCCTTTCACACTCCAGTGATTAGATACAGTGGCCAGATTTGGCACAGAAAGTCTTCAGAGAACGGTTGCCTTTGCTTTGTGTTACTTTAGGCAAACCTTGAACCTGCACTCCTTTTCTGAGACCTGTTTACACACTGACACATCTATTGGTTATTATTTCTTCGTTACTATTTGCTCACTTTCGGACATACAAAATGGCCTTTATGAGAGATTCCCCTTCTCCAGGACTGCAGTGCTTTTTGAATTGCAGTTCACTTCTCCAGTACCGTGGGGACCTTCCCCACCACCAGCAGAGGAGAGAGGGAGGGTGGCATCGGGCTAGGGGACAGGGGGGACTCGGGGTGGAGTGGGGGGCTCGGGGAAAGTCTCTGGAGCAGAGTATCCACAGAAGGAGGGAGGAGAGGGAGGAGGAAGCAAAAGCTTGGTGGGGGGCTGGTTCCTTCCCTGCCAGCTCGTGATGTGGGGGATACAGGACTCGGCAAAAATGTGGAGTGATCTCGTGTGCCACAAACTCTCTGAAACGCCTTCTTTAGAAAGAAAGGCTCCTGGGAGGGGGAACAGCAGTAAGCACAATGTTATTCTTTAAACAAATATCTTTAGAAATAATATCCTATTTGGTTCAAACAGAGCAGGAAAAGAACAACTGAAAAGGCAGTTAACGTGGAATGTACTAAATGCTCATGTGAAGTTGCCGGCACATTATCGTTGTATCTTTAACCAGGGAGGACTTCACTTGCAGAAATGGCTCTTGACAAAGTTAAGTGGCCCTATATATTGTTTGGGAAATTGCCCTTATTTTGTGCGCTTCTTGTTCCAGTAATGGAACCCATGAGCAGAGGATAATTGCAGCAGTCTCATCTGTCAAATAATATTAGAAGTCAACAGCTATAATCTCAGCCACTTGCTTTACACAGCTTTTCTCTGTATTTTCTGTTCAAATTGTCAGTTGTTACATGTAAGTGTCCCCATTCCCTGTGGCTGATAAAAGTAAAAAGATTTAAGTAAATCAGGAGGAGTGCAGAGAGAGGGCTTGGGCAATGGCTCTCAGTGCTAGCACAGTAAATCATATGACAACAGAACACTGGATATGAAAAATTACAGTCTGAGTGTAGTGTTACTTGTTACTATTATTGGCAGAGCAGTGCGGCACTGAATGGTTTGGCTTTGCAGGGATTTGGGGAAGTAGTGATTGGTTTTAGCTTGTGTGGGTTTGTGCTTTATGAGCTCAGATTTTAGTTTGGGGAGATGAATGGGTCCCTAAAAAATCAAAGCAGAACTCAGCTGAAATCATCTTCTCATCTGCAGGTCAGATCCAAGCCACTAGAGAATGGATTTGCTGGGATGGCCGTTCAGCTACAACACTGCAGCTCAGGGCAGTTTCCCCGTGCTAGGGGAAGGAGCAGGGATGCAGTTACGGTGATTTAACTCCCCACACCACCACCTCCTGGTGAGGCACTACCTTTGCTTCTGCCTTGTGGGAAGGAGGAACACTTTTTCCTCTCTACCTCTTGCTACTCACAAAAGGGCATTGTCACTGCCGTCTGCTGTATTTTTGTGAGCATTTTACAGCTCTGTTAGGAGCTGGATTGAGACTGCCAATGTATTTTTTACAGCCATTGAATAATTATCAATTGGTCAAAGTCAGATAGTGAATAGCCGAAGCCAAATCCATCCTCCTGGCTGGAGGGAAGAGGCTGTGTTTGTCATTACCAGCCTCTGCACGACAGGCAGGGTGATTGCTTCTGCAAATAGCCGGAGCTGTGTTTGGCAGCCTCTCCTGCGCTCCAAAGGCAACTCCGGTTTTGCTCAGTGGCACAGGTTACACGCGCTGCTGCTGAAATACTGTAAGAAACGCTTTCAAAGGAAAGTTTGAGGGCTGTTGTGATATAGACATTAAACTCTAGCTCTCCATGTAGAAACCACCCTCTCAGATGGCCTTGTGTGAGTTTACTCCACCTCAGACTATCAGCTTCCACAAGGGCCTGAGCCATTGTACTCCACACTCACACCCTCCCGTGTTTCACAATAGCTTCCCCGTGTTGACAAGCCCTCAGTGGCCAGAGCTCTCTCTTATGTTGCTTTCTTATTGATCGCATCCTGGGGCTATCAGAATCCTTGATGTAGAGTCATACGATAGGTCCCACATAAAGCTCTGGACACAAAGCCGAGCTGTATCGTTGCCCGTGCTGCGTGACTGAGTCATTGTTGCTCAGGTGCTGTGATAGTGTCAGCTGCCTCGTTTTGCTAAATTTCGTCCCTCTGAGCTACTGACAGGCTGATCCCATCAACAGCCTCTGCTATTTATTTCAATATGTCTGTAGGAAATTTTGGGGGCTTTCTTCAGTGCTATATTCATATGTTCATGGTAATACAGGTCGTGATTAATGGGTTTCACAGTCTCCTTTTTTTAATGTCAGAATAATAAAATATCTGGCTCGTCAGGTTGTTTGCTCTGATTGTTCAGCTAAATGCATTTAGCACCAGAGGTAGAGCTAACATATATGTATATGAATACCACTCTGGCAATTATTGTCAGAAGTGACAGCTGATTGCAGGTATTGGAATGATGCAACTTGTTCAAACTTAATGTTATCTATTATGAACTCTACTTCATGATGGTAATAGCTGGAAGGCATTGATTTTGTTTTCTGTTACTTATCTCAAGCCCATACATTTTGCTTGCATTATTGACTTTTCTGATCATTTCATGCATCATCTCTTCAGAAGATGTGTAAATCAATGTTGACTGTGCAATATATGCTGTTTATTAAGCTGCTGCGTAGGTTTACACCTTGAAGAGAATCATCAAATGCGGTCCACATCACATGTCTTGAATAATTGTTGATCAGGCCTGGCAAGAGAGGGCAGCCTTGGAGCATGCTGGCGCTGGTATGGAAGAGTTCAGTTAATTATTTATCTGGGCCACAGTATTTGCATGCCTATATGAATTTTTTATGAAGTTAATTAGCTTTTCAAGATGTTGAATCGGTTCAGTGTGGCAATGATTGCAGCTCGACACACTGGGCGAGCAGCTCGGAGAGAGATGCCTGAGTCACGGGCAGGAAAGCAGGCGGGAGGCAATGCACATGGGTGAGGGCGCGCTTGAACTCTTTCAACAGGTGGCCCTTAAGACCACAAAACCTATTGTGTTTGCGGCAAGCAATTCGAACACGTAACGCAGGAAGGGGCTCAGGTTGCACCTCTATCTCAGGCAACAGATTTAGACATTTACGCTGAAATGAAACTCCACCCACATAAAACCCAAGGGGCTGGAATGAAGGGACTGGGGAAATTAAAACCCATCCCCTGAGACGGGCCCAGGCTGCACAGCTGCTGCACAGGCTATTCGCTCAGAGCTGCTTCTTCAAGCTGGGAATGGAAAAAAGCAGTCATTGCCCCTCTGCACCAGCTGGGGCCACTGCGCAGTCCTAAAAACAGGCTGCGTGTGTCAGGACTGGGAAATCAGCTCCACAGCTGCGCTGGGGAGTCAATCCCAGCCAAAGGCTGGGAGGCAAACCCAGGGCCAGGAACCACCGAGGACGGAGGCAGAGGAGGCTGGTGCAATTTTGCAGCATCCGATGACTCCTACAGGTGTGGCAGGGCTGGCTGGAGGAACTGGGACCTGCCCTGTGTTTGGTAGGGCTGCAGGCTTTTTGCTGCTTCTGGTAGGGTGAGGGGCGGCATCAGGCTGGGTAGAGTGCAATCCTCATGCCGTAGGTCTTCTTGCCTACCACCCTGGCAAGGCTTTGTGCCAGCCGTTAAGTGGGAACACAGTCATCTAAAGCAGCCTGATCCTCCTCGTGCCTTGCAAATGGGGCCTGGCTGATAGGAGCTTCCCATGGAGCGCCTCCCTCCGGGAGACAAGCTGCCTCCCCAGGGCTTGGATCTGCTCACTTTTCTCTGCTGTTCCCATGCCCGAGTGTTTGGTGGTGAGCAGACAACGTTTAGAAATGTTTGTTCTTTTCCTAGAGGTCTCCTTGCATTGAAACATTGCAGCGTCATCCACAGCAATGAACTGCACACTGTGACAAAAATAATAATACAACGCAAGACTGATAGCATTGTAAATGAACAGTTACTATATAAAAGATGTACCCATGTCTGATCTTTTCACACATATGGTGATTTATGCAGGGAACAAATATTTTAACATTTGGAAAGAGCCCCAGCTTTGAATAATATCTAAATTCCAACTAAAGAGAAAAGAATGTCAAATAGGCCATATAAATCCCATTTAACTAATGTTTTCATAATCTATATTGAAAAAATCTAAGAATAGAAGGTTTTGTTTGTTTGATTGTTTCATTTTATTTTATTTTTTATTCTTTTTTAGAGTCTGAGGGTTAGTTATTGAGCTCATTTGGAGAAATGAAATTTCCACAGGTCTAGAAATGACAAAATATAATTGATATCCATGAAGATGAAATGAGATTTGGAGCCAAGCATTGTTCATATTTAAAAGTTAAGTAATAATTTGGCCTCCACATCATTAACAATACGTTTCATCTCCATTTGATTTTATTGTTGGTTACATAGGTCATTCTCTACTGAACAAAATGGGGAAGAAAAAAGCTCACTGGAAACTGAGGGAATTGACCAGAAGATGAGCAGATGAATGAGAAACATTATGTTGTTTTGGATATGCTTGTGAGCATAATTTCTCTCTGAAATCCTCATGGAAGGGACTTTAGGCTGAGAACTCAATTGGGGTGCCATGATCTATCTAGGTGGCACCCACACCTGTACTTGGTTGCATTAAGTACTTGTGCTTTTGAAAATATATTTGTGTTCTTTGTGTTCTCAATTTCCAGTGTTGTTGTTCCTCATTTTTCCCTTTGAGCGACTTGCTTAGAAATCTTAATAAAAAACAATCAAAAGACTCCATCAGCAGCCTCTTGGAATAGCTCTGGTCCTGCCAACTGATCAGCAATCCCATGCACTGTCTGCTTCTAATATGTAGCTTCCTGCCTCTCACACTTCCACATCTTTATTTAGCCACAGGGGGTTCTTAGGTAGAAAAGAAGTCTTTGATGATATACTTTATATCCATCAAGGAAAAGTCTTTGATGGAGTTTTCCTTGCTGACTGTCCATTCTCTCTCATGCAGCAGGTTTAGGGGCACGTGGGACTGTGGTCAGTGGTCAGATGCTGGAATTGCTGCTTAACAAAACATCCAACTCAAAATACTTACTGGACCAGATGTTATTTAAACCAGCATATGAACATATCTATATGCATACACAGTAATTGGACAGTTCCTGGGAGGCATGGTACACACAAGACCCCTGGTTTCATGTAATCTTCTCTTCCCTGAGAATAGAACATGAGTCAGGCTAGGTAACTTCTGTAAGTTCATGTACTCATACTCTTAGTTCAATAGGTACATTTCAAAATAATGGCATCCTGGTTACAAAATCCAGTCTCTCAAATGGCAGAAGACCTCAAAATTTCTCCCACTTTCTCTGTTTCTTCCTCATATGCAATCCCAAATGGGAAAGAAGGTGCTCAGCATACTAGTTCTCATAACTCACTGATAATTTTCCAGACAAAGACAACTTAAAGCAATGGAGCTTTTATTCTTTACTGCTACAGTGGGTGCTTTAGTATCTCTCTTACCAAATGTACTCCAGCCAGCAAGATTGCATTTTTGTTTTTAAGCTGTTTTCCAGAGTAGGCACACAGGCAGGTGTACTGGGGGATACAGGTTAAGAGGTAAATACAGTCCTCACAGTCTGGAGTTCAAGGTGGCCTGGCTGAGATGCTCTGGGCACCTGAGACCTTTGCAGAGAGCAGTCACCATAACACTCTCTACTGGAGCCCTCATACTGCTGGGCATCCCAATTGGCACCAAGTGCCTCTCCTTGAGTATCTCGATTGAGCCCCAAAGCTCAATACGAAAGTAGCAACATTCCTATAAGCACTGAAATGTGGGTGTCTTAATCTTGAGCTCTCAAATAAAAAGGCAACTAAAGAATGCCATCCAGTACTCTGTAGGGTTGCAGACACTGTGTTCTCCCCCACTCTCACATTCATACTTGCACTCACACTCATGGTCAGGGACCTATGTGTCTTGTTATTTGAAACCCTCTCCCCTTTTCCAGGCAGTTAGTGAGCACAGTCCTCAGGTGGTGTGAATTGGATTAGCTCCAATACTTTAAGCCATCATTAAATTTGCAAATGAATATTTAATTGGCTACTGAGTGCTCAGAGGGATGTGGGAAGCTTCGTACGGATAGCACGTAGGGCTAACTCTGTGAGGGCACACTGGTACTCTCCCGGCCTGAGCTATCAGGCTATTTGTCAGTATTTGTTTATTTATATTTACATTTATTTGCCTTTTAGAACCTTGTTATTGTAATTGCTTTGCATAAAATTTGCTCAAGTCTTTGCTTGCTGCAGCTTTGGTGTGGAGGGTGCTGTGCATGCTGCCTGGCTGCTCAGGGCTGTGCAGGTCCACTCCTGTGTCCTTCAGGCTGCATGACACAAGGCTGAGGGATGGGGAGCAGCCACGTGTTCACAGTGTCACTGCCTTGGGGAATCACTTCAGCTGGACGTATACCTCAGCAGCATTTGGTAATGGAAGTTGAAGACATTTTGTGTTTCGCTAGCTTGGATGAGGTCTGCTCTTACAACTACAAAAATGTTGAGCTACCCATACCCGTGTCGAAATGGGCTGGGTAATTGTGAAACACCACGTTTCCATTCCCAGGGGGAAGAAATCTTCTGGTCTGGGAGGCAAAGTCATATTATACACAGATCATTGCAAAGTAATAGAGATTTTAATATCCCTCCCTATCAGGATGCATGCTCACTGCTTTTCAGAAAACAGCAGGTATTTGGTATTTGACAGGTCAGAAAAATGTATGACAATCCACGAGGAAAATAATTTTCCTTGATTATGTCTTTTCTGGCTGCTGAGTCCCTGAGATTGTTCTGTTTATCCAGGTACAGAGCTGAGGAATTCTGTATTTTCCTATACAGCTCTTTCTGTCGTGTGATCTGTAATGATACTGAGCAGTGCTGCTCTGGCTCGTTTGTTAGGTGACCTGTTGTGAATAGGTTATACTTTTATACTTACCAGCAGCAGGACGTTTTGACCTGCTGTACATCTCTCGTGCCACACACGTGCACGTGACTGGCATCATGGGCACGTGAAGGGCACGGGGTGAGCACTCACATCACAGCAACCTCACCTGCTCCAAAGGAGAAGACCTCCTGGACTCTTCCTGCCCTGAGCCTGGTGGGGAAAGGATAGAGAACGAGCCAAAGCAGATGGGGCTGAGAAAGGAGAAGGAAACAAATCAGGCAAAGATGCAACACGAGGAGGAAGGGATTTCGTTTTCTAGTGTATTCTTTCTGACCGGTACTAAACCCATTTTGACTTCCTTTCATCTTCTGATCTGCAGCTAGCTCTTTTCTAGGGGGGAAGACGCTGACATTTCTCTCTGGTGATCGTGTTCAATTGAAGTGGAAGCAGCGAGGACACTGGAGCCGTTGTTTTGCCAGGCGGTGGGAGGCGGGGGGAGTTATGTTCCAGTCTCCTTGCCATCTGCCAGGCACAGCTTTCTGCAAGGCAGTGCCACACAGGGATGTTTGTTCCACGGGATGCAGTACGTACCAAATCTTCTGGTGCACGCGTGCTACCGTTTCTCGTTCATTTTTAACACATTTAGTCCCCAGTCCCACAAACATTTCAGCGTGTGCATAGGTCAGCTCGTATAAATTGTGTTATTACAGGAAAGGGTAATTTCTAAATGTATGTTTGTCTGGAGGATCAAGGTCTCAAAGTTTTATGTTACTTTTATAAAAAAATAAAATCTAGAGAGATCGTGATAGATAAATGACTAGCTTTTTTTTCTTTTTCTCAAAAATTTATATTTACTTTATATTTTAATGGTTATTATTCCAAGATACCTATTCAAGGCTATTACCACTTAAAAACCTGATGAGAGAGACCCAGCTGCAAGATATTCGAACCATTTCTCTGCTGATGGCTGAAGGATGAGGACGAGCATTATGTATACTTTTCAGCACTCTGAGAGGCCGCATTCCTGTTGCTATCTCATTTCCCGTTTGCAGAGCGGCGCTCGCTCATTAGCAGGGCTCCGCAGGTGGTGCCACTCATGGTTTGAGGTGGCTTGGGGCTGTGTGTGGCCCTGCCCCAGCTCCATGTGCCGTGTCACTGCATGGCTTGTTTCATCGGGCACAGGGTTTACTGCACCTAGCCCTGAACATCATCGGCATCAGAGGCATTTTTGTGATGCGAATGGCCAGGTGTGCCTATGCACGCTGCCAGGGACGTGGAGGTGGGTGCCTCCTACTGCATGGTTTTAAGCAAATTCCTTCACCACGGAGAGCAAGGTGAAGGGCTGAGCTTGGCTGAAGGGCTTGTGGCTCCTATTTCTTTCCATATTTTTGACAGGGAAGATGTTAAGGCAAAGTGTAAAAATATGCCTGGTTTGCTACCCTTGTGACTCCTACAGTTGTACACTAGTACCTATGCTATACCTAACCATTTTTGAATGACAACTACTGAGCTTGCAAAGGGCTTGTCCAGCAGTTGTTTTGGGTGCTGTGGGTAACCCAGAGCTCAAAATCTCTTCTTTGTATATTGAAGCTTGGATTTTACTCTGGGGTTCGCCATACAGCACTGGACAGCCATGTGAACTTGTGAGTGTTATAGGAAGCTGTTAGTGGCATATAGAAAGGCCAATCAAAATATGCTCATAGAACTATCAAAATAAGAATGATTTATTTCTGAAACTTCCAAAGAAGAATTTTAATTTTTGAATGAAAGATACCCTAAAACTCCTTCCCCCTGATACCATCCTGAGGATGGTCCGCTTTCTTTTCACTTTGTAGCCCATCCCCATGTCTTTCAATGCATACAATAACCACATATGTGCTTGTGCTGAAGTTGTCAGCAACAGTATATATAACAATGAAGACAGAAGTTATCACTGATGTGTTTATTTATTTAAATAGCTCACAGTTCCATTATGAGACTTTCTACAGACTTAGACATCACAACACTGGTTATGCTACATTTACAGTTTGAAATCCTGAGAGATTTTTCTCCTCAAATATGTACCAGATTTGGATTCACAAAGTAGATAATAGTTTTTTGCCTGCCTCATGTTTGCACGTTATTGTTTTTTAACTTGAGAAGATACATCCCTAAAAGTGAAATTGCTTCCTGAAGAAGTGAAGAAGCTTGTTTCCAAGTTCAGTCTTGCAGGAGTTTTTGGTCATCTACACATTTCCTAAGAAATTATTCTAATCAGCAGGAAGAGTTACCCAGAGAATTTACCCCTTGTTAGGAGCTATTGGTCAGGAAAATGACCTTTCTTTCCTGTAATCTATAAATTACCTTTTAATGTCATTTGCAATAACCATTAAAGAATAGAAGCAGTTACAGGAGAAATGTATAGGAAGGAAGGTAGCTCAGAAGATGAGCCATCAGTGGACTCTGGCCACAGCGCATTCTAAATCCTTTTTGTGTCAGTGGGAAATGAAATCTCTCTGCATTGGAAATAAAAGGAAAAGTAAGTTATGATGGAAAAATTAAAGATCTGTTAATTAGCTTTACTCATCTTTAGTGATCAGCAGAAATAGAAAGGTAGTGAGAGCAGGGGAGATGAAAACTGCTAATTCTTCAAATGCAAGTGAGGAGCTGTGATAAAACCCAACTTTGTGGTAACCATTTAAAGGGCCCTTTAATTAGCTTTTCTGGAAAGTTCACTGATGATATGCTGGAATAATGATCCCATATGTTCGAAAATGTCTAGTCATTAGCCAGCATGGTGGCTGAACATACTAATGCATTTGCCTTTTAGACATTTCAAGAGCGGCTGGTGCTGCTGCTGCTGCTGCTGGGGAGGTCAGCCCTTTGTTTCGCTAAATCACATGGCGGCTTGGCGGCTTTCAGGACTGAATCATTTTCTTAGTCACACTGTGAACATCAGTTCCCAGCAAAGAGAAGAGTGCGATCATGTTCAGAGTGGAAAGGGCAGAGGGTACAAGACGGACGGGCTTTGGTTTTGTTTTTTTGTTTTGTTTTGTTTTCTGTCCTGGCCCCGATCCACCAAAATGTGCAAGGATTTGGAGCAAATTAGCAGAACAAGTGTGAGACTGGCAGCCAACTGTCAATAAATTATTGATTGCATGAAAAACGTTTTTATTAACACTCAGGCACCAAAGTGCCTTAGATTTTCAGACAGCTGCTCAGGTGTATTCTAAAATGAAAGTCCTCACTGTGTCTTTTTGTAACAGTGATAAACCAGTATCCTGTCTAATAGTGATGAAGTCTGGGACCCTGAGACTATGCCTTGCTGAGGACAAGAAATTTCTTAGCTGGCGTCTCAGTTGTGAAGTTACTGACTTTCACTCATTAACTCAGTGTGCTAGAAGACTTGAATAATCTCCAGTTTTTGGTGTGGATTTACCTGCTCCAGCTCATCAAAGGAAAGACTTCTCATTGACTTCATTAAGATGGTATGAAGGTCAAGTTGAAAATAAGAACCAGTGGCGGAGCTAAGCTAAGAAAAATTAACAGGAGAGGCATTTGTGCAGACGGGATTTCAAGAGATGTAAGTTTAAAGGCAGAGAAACATAGGAAGGCTGTTTCAGATGGTGAGACTCGGAAAAAGACCTTGTGTCAGTAGTGATGAGACCATGTGAAAATACAGAGAAGTGAGTTTGGGACAAATAGAAGTGGATGGAGGAATAGTACAAATAATTCACACATTTTGAAAACAACTGAGAGATCTTTAGCCATCCTGATATTCAGGAGGCAAGAAAAAAGATGGAAAATAAGATATATTAAAAACTCTCAAATTTAATACCCCAGAAATCTCAAATCAGATTTAAACTATGTCCACTGGGGTCTTTTTTTGTTTTTTTTTTGTTTTTTTAAATCTTATAATTTCCCTTTTAAAGTCTAGAAGACAAAGGAAAGTACAAAATCAATAAACATACAACAGTGTCTTTTTCTTGGTGTCTGTTACTGTGTTTGATAGCATTACAGGAAAAAAAGAAAGGTATTTCTTTGGATGAAGTCTAACACATTCTTCTTTTAAATCATATTTCCAAGATAATGCAGTGTGATTAGCTATTCTCTTTGTCCTATCGCTCCCTGGAATGAAGAATATGGGCTCCAAGGAACATTTTCCTCCACTTACGGCAGAAGAACCCACATCAAGTTCATTTTTTATGGCTTCCATAGTCATGTGTGGATTGTTACTGTGTGGGAGCTGGAGTTAATTTTAACTGAATTGTGGCCTAGAAAATATAGTTTCTTAATAAGACTGAAGTATACATTGGATCAGAATTTCCATTTCCAAAATTTGGAATGAGTTACTCATCTGTGAAGCTGACAACAGCTTCCATGTTTAAGTGCTAAACAGCTTTTATTGAGCCAACTTTTAGAAGGTGCTAATATCTAGATCCACATGTCTTCTATGTTTGCAATGGCGGATACTCAAAAAGAATCATAATTTGGCTCAAAATGAGTTGATATAACAAAAAAGTTCACATTCTTCCTATGTTGCTGCTGCCTGAAACAGACAGATATAGAAGCAATTTATTCAGCATAAATTATTGCCAGCCTTAGCTAAAATAACTTGCTCTGTGAAGCTTCCTCATGTATGTAACCAAAGGGAGCTGTCTGGTCACATCTGGTTTTGCACATCTTTCAGATATATCACATACAAAATCCAGCATTTGGGGATATTGTGTCATCAGTGGCGCTTTCTAGGGAACTCTGGGTTCATAAACAAATGAACAGATTACATTCATCCATATATGTAGTTATTTCATCTGTGACAGATGCAATATTGATAATATTCTTCATTGTAATATTTAATGACAATCTTCATTTAATAATTGATGGCAGTGTAATTTAATGCAAAACGTTACTTATACACTGGAGGTTGGAGAATGTTCTTCATTTTACTTAACTGTTTAAGGACATCTTGAGAAGGAAGAAACAAGCGAAAATGCATGTGAAAACATTTAATATGGGTTGGTCAGGTGCATTGTAATGTGGCATTAAACATATTTGGACATGTGAGTTATGGGCAGGTGCATGAAATCCAATGTATCTGGATTGAACTTCCTTTGCTTTTAGCTCATTTGTCAGTTCATCGGTATATTTCTCAGAAACATGTCATTTCCTTAAATGTCTCTAGGACTGTTGTCGCTCCTCTTTTGCCTCCCCACTAGGCAACCCCACTTGAAGACCTCCAGAAATGGCTTAACGCTGTCTTGCCTTACTTGCTCTATTCCTCCTCTGGTGCCTACGGAGAACGATTTATCCAGGTTTGCTGGTGCAGGAAGAGGAGAGGATATGTGAGATCAGGGATCTCCAAGCTTTCTATAAAGGATAAAAATAAGCTCTTTGCTTTTTCTTTTATTTTTCCTGGAGGTGGCTGGTATAGAAAATTGCTTGAGACATGAACAAGGTATGGAAGGGATAGAAAGAGCTACGGTTTTTCACTTTTCAGCTAGCCAGCTGCAGCTTTGCTCATGTTTATAGCCAGTTTTACAACCACACAAGATTATGTCCCATGCCCTTGTGCATAGGACAAGTCACCAATGTCGACTGCCTCCAGGATGAGGCACCTCACAGAGCACAGGCCGCCAGGTGAACGGATGTGTAGGTGTTTTGAGAAATAAATTTGTCTTTCTTTCTGACAGTCTATTGCATACTTCTGAAAGAGGCAGAAGACTTTGTATCAGTCATCCTGTCTTTGCTTTTTTGGAAACACCAGGCTTTTCAGATGTGGCCTTCTCCCGAGCCCACATCTGGAATCAGGGAATGCAGCTGAGGTGTTCCTAGTGCATGTTGATGTAAATACCCCGTGAATGGTGTCTGTGGATTTTCAAGGCTCATTTGAAAGGCAGACCACAGTGGAGTTGTTTCCAGCAGGCAAGTTATAGGTTTTCAAAGATTTTAGGCCACAGAATCCAAAAATGGCACCTTGTGTTTCTGTGCTGTGCTTTACTAAATGAAAGACGATCTCAGATTCATCCTCAGCAGATGTACACTGTGCCAGCGCTGGCTATTGTAAGGAGACTGTTACTCAATGAATCTTCTATGTTTCATCAGAGCAGAGCTGTGGGAAACATCACATGAAAGTAATACAGCATATAAAAGATATTAAAAAGGTGAAAAATATTCCTGTGGGAATTGTCTCATAATTTTATTATCCAAACCTCAAGAATTTGCCAGACTGGGTTAGAAATCTCAAAAGACAGGCTAGCTCACAAAATTTCCACTGCTTTGCTATGGAGAAAATAGGGCAAGTGCACATTTTAATTCCAAACACTTTGTTGCTTCTAGTCTGTAACTGAGCAAAGGAAGTGCAAAGGTATATGAAAATGAAACCGAAGAAGAAAAGGATCTGCTTTTCTAACTGTATTGGCACCTGGCCAGATCTTTTAGGTGATGTAAATTGGGAAAGCTGCGTGGCAAGCTAAGGAGCTGCTAGAGCTTACACTGCATGAGAATCTGGCATGTAGCATTTGACAGGTTTTTGGAATTAAAATTTTTAGGAGATACAATGTAATGCTTTTATTAAGCACTCAGGTGCAAGTATAACCCGATATTTTCTTTGTTGTCTGAAAATATCTAGCTCTTTACATGCACGCTCAGCGAATTAACGCACAAACTAGCCGGAGGCCCTCCCATATCAGCATTATAGCATCACTTTTGCATAGTCATGCCTATCATAGTTGTTCACTAACTATCCCCTTATCCCCCTTTTTAAGCTAAATTCAACTATAACTGACTAATTAAGCAACTTTGAGACGTATTTCAGAACCTATTGACTAAAAAGTTATATTCTTTCAAAGCTGAAATTGTTGCCTTAGGGGAATTAAGTCAGCTCTTTAAATTTTTTAGTAGCATAGCGTTCTACTCAATAGGTTTTGAAATACATCTCAAACTCACTTAATTAGTTATAGTTTATTTTAGCCCTGGAAAGCAGTTGGTGTTCTCCGGGCACAGCCACAAACTGGTGAGGCTTGCTGCAAGCATGCTTCACGCACACCAGGCTCAGTATGCCAGCAGCATCGCAGCTGCAGAAGCAATGACGGCAGGGTGTAAGGGGCTGCCCACCACTAATGGAGACAGGCTGTAGGAGACCCAGCTGCTGGCTGAGACACCTTGTGTCAAGGGTTTACATGTCGGTGTTTATGTGAGTGTGAGGCGCCCTGTGGTCAAACAGTCCCTAGCTCTCTTGGATGTCTTGCCTAGCTCACCATCAGCTACGATGTTAGCCAAGGCAGTGCAGATGAGATCCAGTTAGTGCAGAGGTGTCTAAGGTAGTTAGGCTTTTTGGGATATTCTGTTCCAGAAATGTGCAGGCCTTCTGCAGGTCCTCTATCACCCCTGACAACCCTGTGTAGATGTCTCAAATACTCTAGGCAGCTAGAGCCAGACACCAATGTTTAGGCAACTGAATGTTTTCACTAGCATGCCTGTGTGCACCTAAGTTTATTTTCTTAATCTGGAGCTGAAACTTGTGTGCAAGCCGTCCCAGGATGGCTCTGCCTGCGTGTGTGCTGTGTGCTGGTGCAGCAGAGGTGTCCAACATCTTTGGGCTTACGGATCTTCCCTCCTGAGCAAAAGCAGAAGTGCTGTGCTAGATCTTGGTCTCTTCTCTTCATGCTCTCTGGCCTGAACCTGCAGTGAATGGCCAAGGAGGACATTTAGACGAGTATTAATGAGCTGAGTGATTAATTTCCTGTAGACACCACTTGAAACTTACTGTTTTTACACTAGAAAGGTGAATTCATAATTCAGCATTGTCCTTTGACACATAAATACTCAAAGCAAACATCCACAGATATCACATTGCCCTTCAAAATCATTCTCTGCTTTTCTCAACGCTTTCCTGATTTGCTAATTCTCACATTAGCCAGTTCTCTCATTTAAGACTATTATTAATCAGTAACATGCTCATTTTCCAATAGCATAAATACAAACTTAGCATGTTTTCTAGATTTTCAAATGGTATTCTTTTTCTGATGGTTGCTTTTTTTTTTTCTTCAAAGCTGTTTTTCTTTTTCTTTTTTCTTTTCTTTTCTTTTTCTTTTTTTTTTTTTTTTTCTTTACTAAAACCATACAGAGACGTATTTTGAGAATGACTCTGACTAACACCTGTTTGACCTGCAGGTTTGAAATCTTTTCTACTGCTTCTGCACTGCCAGACTGAACGAGCACAGAAATACACATAGACTCAGATGATTACTTCTGAGTATTGATGCTGAGTTTTTTTTGAGCAAAACTTTAAATTCACCTTCTGAACCTAGGGCTAGAGTAGGGACAAAACAGACCTGAGAACTTGCCAGAAATTATTTTCTTTTCTGTCAATTGTTTCAGTTCTTCATTTTCCCCCGAAGTTCTTTATTATGTTTTTGAGTGCTTTTGAAGCAAATCTGTGTTTGAGATTGTCCAGGTCCCGTGAATTTACTGTGATACAAGGAATAGTTCAAGTAAAACAAGAAAGAATTCTAAACTTTCCTTCACATTCAAGCAAAGCCTGCTGTAAATAATTATAGATAATTTAAATGCTCAGCTGGTTTTGAGCTCTTTATAACTGTGCTAAGTCATAGCATGAGGGGGGCAAAAAGCCCCTCATTAACAAGGAAAATGACTTTAAAGAAAGGTAAATTTTATAAAGTTATTATTTCAGTTATCCAAAACTAAACAAATACTGGTCTAATAAGTAAAACTGGAACAAAACCAATATGAACAAAAATGATATAATGCTATAAGAACCGCTGTCAAGACTGGAAGAAAAAAAAAGACCATGAGGATGAGGTCAAAAAAAAAGCAAAACCACCACCCACAAATATTCCTTCTTTTATGAGGACTTATTTGAGGAGTAGATAAGAAATTACTGAAGTTCTGTTCTAGAACCTACCTCAATCTGAGCTTGCCTGCTGTTTCCAGAGCTGCAGGCAGCCTCAAGTTGCCACAAGCGCTAACCAAGACACCCACCCATGTTGCAGCATCATTCTCAACAGATCTGACCCATGAGCAGAGCTGCCTGAATTTCTTGCCAGGACTGGTTTCATTTGATGAAATTAATTATTATTTTTCTGCTTACAGTTTATCCACAAATGGCTTTTAGCTTTATTTAGATTTGTTAATATTTTTTGAAGGCATAAATAAACCATTAAAGAATTAATTAGTTGCTATGACGAGTTGATGTTGTATATTTATGCCATCGGATTAGTCTCTGAACTGTGGTGGTACTTCCACTGCTCCATAACTGGGCAGTCTGTAGTTTACACATGGTGATCCCTGTTCTGTTCAGGACACTCAGAAATATTTGTTGTTGTTTGGCAGCTGCTTTGCAGAGAAAGAAGAAATCGTTTGCAGTGTTAATAATGTCATAGCTGCTTGTTCTAACCAATATTTATGAAGTTTTTTTCTTTCCATTGACAGATCCAACCACTCTTGGTGCTGCGCCAAGCTGTGGGGACACCAGTGTAACAAGACACTGGGCTTTATTTGGAAAAAAAAAAAAAAAACAAAAGGAAAAAAAATGAAAAAAAAAGGCTTACATTTTTAAAAGTTGTTTTTGCTTTCTCTACTCTACTTGTGAGATCAGACCAAACCTCATATGGGAAGATACTAGTCATCAAAGAAACACAGACAATACAGATAAGATTGGGTGTTCCCTATAGCTCTAGGAAGAAGTAGTATTTATGGGTGAAAACCTTTACTTTACTATTTTAAAATATCTGTTATGTGCCCAGACCTGGTAGGACTTTGTAGGTTTTGGCCAGAGGCTAGCAATCACAGAGTACTGTAAAGAACTGAATGAACTATTCTAAGTTAAAATGTAGTGAATGTTGACCTTTTGCTATTTTTCCCCCCAAAACTGTTTTCAGCAAGAAATGAGTCTTCTTGTTTGTTTGGTTTCAGAAAACAAGGGTTGATAACATTTTATTTTACTGAGATATTTTTCATTTTCTTTTAGGTTTGCTTAAGGAAAAAATACTTTCCACATTTTTTACAATTCTTTTTATAATTTCCCTGAACAAGCAACAATATACCCTTTTCTTATTTATGCTAATAGTAGGAGAAACTCAGTTGCAATGGGGAAAAACAACGTTTGTGTTGCAGCAGAGCAAAATTTTAATCTTTCAAAATTATCTAGAAAGTCCAGCAAAATCAAATGGACTTCCTTTTACTAAGTGAATGCTTTCAAGTGAGCAGATCAGTTATCACATGTGAGTAGTTCCATTGGGCTATTTTGACTTAAGATTTCTTCTTCATGGTCTATACATTGCATTAGCATACTCTTTTTATCTTTTGGTTGCTGAAATGCAGTTCAAGGACACGAGTTGGATTTTGTAAACAAGACTGGCATTTTTTTTTTTAATTTTTATCAAATAATGTTCTGAGCAAAAAAATACGTTAAAACTGGCTAGAGCTGGCCTCAATTCCTTGGAAGCAGTGCAGCGAAAAGCCAGTCTGGCATCTCAGACTTCCCCCTCTACCCCTTTCTTTCCAGGAACAGCAGTGAGTGGAGTGACAAATAGCCCACCACAAACAGACTGACTGCTCTGAGTAAAGGTGCACATATCTCTTGCTATTGTTTTAGCTTGAGATATCAGTGGATTTGGGTGGTTGGTTGTGCTAACTAAACCTTTGCAGCAGTACAAGTGTGGGAAAGCATATGCCACCTAGTTGTGGGATCTTCAGTCCGTTCTTTCCAGTTCACCAAATCCTCCTGCCCCTTTTGCACTTGCCAAGCAGCCCACCCACTAGTCAGGTGCTCCCGGGTCTTCAGTAGCCTCTGGTGGATGGAAGATCTCTGCCCCTCATCCGCAGTGTTGGTTGTGTCCTGCTAAGGGGGTGGCCAGCTGCCCATGGGCGCGAGGGGTGGCCCTGGCAAGGATGTCCAAGCGGGGCTGTCCCCAACGCTGAGACTGCCAGGGCGCCAGCTGCTCCCCTGGTCTCAGGGCTTTTCCCCCATCACATCTTGCTGTCTAGATCGTGAACAGCATGAGCATTCAGCTATTTAGGCTCTGAATGACTTTTTTTAAGCTACCACAAGCCTTACATAAATAAACCTAATAAGTTATCTTTTACAAGTCTGAATGATGTGTTAATTTTTCCTCTTCCTTTTCTTTACTGGACAAAGGGAGAACTGTGTACAAATTTTACAAGTTAATACTAAATGGCTAAACTAGATGTAATTAGGAGCTGGGAGCCTCTTTGGACTAATTATAGGACACAGTATTTCACTTCTATATAACCTATTCAAATCCATCCCAGATCAGTGGTAACAAAGAGCCTGGGATGGCGACCTGCCAGTTTTGCAGGGTGTAAAATTAGCAGGCTGTTCCTTGTCCCTGTTCCTCCCAGTGGACAGATGTCCGTGCAAACACCCTCACCATCATCACCGAGGCACTGCCAGACATGAGGGATGACGACCCCCCTGATCTCTCCCTCCACTCCCGAGCTGATCTCTCCCCTGTAGTCTCCGTGGTTGAGTCCCAGGGTTAGGAGAAGCTTTTCCCGTGTGGGCTGCAGCCCCTGAAGTGACCTTGTGGAGAGCTGTAGCACACCGCACTGGGATACTAAATGTGCTGGGTAAAGTCTCACGTCAGTGAAATGCCTAAGGGTATGCCTGGTTTTAAATTAAGTCATCCAGCAGACATCAGATTAAGCTCACTCTTTAGCTCTTTAGTCCTGTGCTGCTTTCAGTCTGGAAGGAGTTTTAAGTACTAGACATCTCAGTTATGTGGGGAAGAGAATTTTATTTTGTTCCTTTTTTTTTTTTCTTTTATAAAAAGGAGTAATTTGTTATTTGTTTGGAAGGATAATACTCCGGTTAGGTAATCTGTTGTTCCAAAGGATCTCAGCTTTATTAGGGAAAACAGTATCTATGTCTATCCAGCTTAGCTATTTGCAGGACACTTATCTCTGCAGTGTCTGAGAGCCAAGCATGATCGTTAAGACTTACATGGAATGCTAACATCTTTAAATCCAAAATAAGAACCGCATTATGGGATAAGTTCAATTTCATGTCATAGTGGGAAAAATAGAGCCTTGCTGAAGATGAGCTGGGTGTTGGATCCGATCTGTATTAACTTTATGTGCTGTTATTTATTTATTTATTTGTTTTCCCCTTTTAACTTTCTGTTTATTACAGACTTTAGACCTTGATAGGTTATAAAGCTTGCGGAGGGGGAAAAATGATATAATAAAAACAAGCGGCATCAATAGAGTGGAGAGCAAGAGCCACCTGCCACTCTGCTAGCTGCAGCCGGTGAAGGGTACAAAAAGAAATGATTGACACCAGCATACAAACACACACCCCGACTAGACACAGCAATATAGTTCAATAGCAAAGTTATAGCCTGTGACGAGATGAAAGAATACAGGCTTTAAAAGTAAAACACTTTGTGAACATAAACTCCGTCTGTATTGCAGTGAGTCTCCGAGGAGCAACAGTGTGCTCCGTGCCCCTCCTTCGCTCCTGCCTGCTACAGATCCTGCTCCGCAGGCAGCAGGCAGGTTCAAACAAGGTCAGAGTGTCTGGCTTCTTGGCAGGAGCTGTCCTTTCTGCAAACTTAATAAATGGAGTCCAGGTGCAGGAGATATCCTTTACAAATATGTCCTCCACCAGGCCTGTAATGTTTTCCATTGCCTGGGCTGTAGCTCCCAGGTTGTATTAGTCCCCTGCTGATCAGAAAGGATCTGACAATGCCCAGTTGCCAAGAGAAGGAACTTAATCAAATTAGAATGCATAAAAATTAACACATTTCCTAAAAACATACTGCAAATTCAGAACTGCACGCAGTTGCCTAGAGCAAAGGTCTTGAACACCCTGCCCATAGGATGGAGTTTTACTTCTTTGTGGGCCATATGGCACAAAGAGCTTGAAAACATGCTTACTTTAAAAACAAAATGCTGTTCACCCACCTGGTTACAAAGCCAGCCATTAAAAGCAAGATAAGCATAACAAATAATAAGTCCTCTTCCTTACATGAAATGATGACTCTGGGAAAAATGAATTCCTTCCCGCTTTTTTCTCCTTTGTACTGCACTGCCTGCACTGCCCTGGGATGTTCACTCTGAACCCTAATGATGATACACATCTCTGTCATAAGGATCAGTTTTTATCAAATGAATTAGGGAACAAGAAAAAAAAAAGTAAGACTGGAAGAGACCTCCTAAATCAAAAAAATGAAGTTCTCTGCTGTCACCAGTGATGCATACTTTATTGCTGGTGGTAATCAGTATGACTTAACAATTGCTGATGACAGCTATGAGCTTTGTTATTACGTACGAGATATATGCCAGTTCTGATTATAGTATAATATCTTCTCTACTATCACTGCTATTGTATAACAGATATCACTGGTATTATACACTTAAGGTAGTACCGAGTCATAAATTTCTGCTTCAGAGTTGAATTCATCTCCCTGTTATTCTAAGTATTTGTAGTCATATTTCATGACAAAGGAAAATTTGTTTCGTTTGATTGTGTTTGCCTCCTGGGAAGATTTGAGTTTTATTTGTGGAAGTACAAAAAGTTCATCTTGGCTTTTACTGAAAACAGACTTTAGGTGTACACTTAGAGATACAAATAGTGCATTTGCACTATTAGTCACATGCAGGTTGTATCTGTGGACTACTAGTCCGTAAGTGACATTATTTCTCTTCCTGACTAGACGAATTATGCAGATAGTCAATACGGGTCAAATTCTGACTTGCAACATCTTGTGTTATTTTGATTCTGTGTTGTCCAGTCAAAGACACAAAAACACACCATGGGATTTAGCTGGCTAGCCCACTCTATATTCAATCAAGACATTTACAAGATACAATTTCATTGATTTTTCATGCCATCTATGGCTTAAAATCAAATTTTATTATTGGTTCATACAAATGGCAAATACATGGAAAGTTCCGAGCAACTTTGGATGAGATAAATTAACCTAATCGATTACTGATATAGCTCTGTTATTAAAGTTTTTATGCTGGAATGTTTGCTTTTGACTTGCCCACCAATGTTCCATCTTTCTACAGTTTGGAGCAATTTTGAGTAGAGCCCAGCAACAATACCTAACCCTCTAATAGCCGTGTCATATGTAGAATGGCTACTAGGTTGGTCCCAGCAAGCTGACTTTCCTTTGCAAATTGCTCAGGACTTGAAGCTGTCTCCTGTCACTGCCCCTCATTTCATGTTAACCTTAACTGATGCCCAGAAGGATCTAACTGCAGGGCACTGGAAACAAATGTACCAGAAATCCATCCTTCCACAGTTTTACCACCAGGCATTAGATATATCAGAGATCATTTTACTTAATTTATGAGGTGTGAGAATCAAATAACCTATATAAAAATTTATGTTGTGTCTCAAGATGTCCAATCGAGATTGAAATATGTCTGGTTAACTTCCAAATAAATTGACTCCTCCAGAGTTTTCTCAGAATTTTTCTCCCAGGCTAGAGTATGATTGAGTTTTATAGGTTTAACATTGTGAAGTAACACCTTAGAGAGAGTGGAGTTGAGACGTTTGCCCACATCATAGGCATATGCTATTGTTTCAGTACCAGTGAGGGGGGCTCAATTTAGAAGGGGTTAATGACTTTGCTTTGTATGTAATTACTGATTAAAACAGCACTATAGCAATTTTTGAAGATAATCAAGCCCGGTCTGCAGAGATAGACAGTCACTGTTGCGGGAAGTACTTGTAGAAGAATTCATGCTTTTCAGCCAGTAGAAATTCAGTGGAGACCTTCAGGTTAACTGGGATGAAAGAGGAGTGGTAATTATGCTTTTGACTTGCATTCTCCCTGAGAGGTGAATGTGGGATACTGGCACTTGTGAATCATCCGTTCAGGCAGAGACCAACCTCCTCAAGAACATAAGCAACATGAAGGCAAATATCCTGGCACTGAGCTTTCTCTAGCCTGCCCCTCATGGTGAGTCCTGCGAGCTGCTGGGCCACACACTAAGAAAAGTCCGGCTTGGTGTGATCCGCAGGTCTCTCCTCCTGTCTGGGGTCAGAGTGTCAGGCTGGGCTGGGCTTTCTTTCCTCTCACCTGCAATGCTAGTGAGAGAGCTAGACACTGGAGAACTTTGCCCAGCCAGGGGAGGTATGAGGACAAAACTGAAACCTGGAGTCCTTCTGGACATGGGTGCACATTCCTGCTTTGGTGTCTTTTTTTTTTTGTTGTTGTTGCTGATATATCATTATACCTTGAAAAGTATGTGGTATATGTGGTAGTTCTGTTTATGGATGGACAGGTGGATTTTTGCCTTGATGTGTGCATAATGTAGTTGAGATAAGGACAATATGAAGAGCAGATCCAACACAAGCAATGTTCTGGTTGCAATGGGGAGGGTAGCTATCCATCAGGATACAGCTTTACCAGAGGGACTGGTCATATGTTTCTTGATCAGGAGGGTTAGAGGCAGTGCTGTGCTTAAGCAGAAGTCCCTTGCAAGTTCTTCAGCATTGCTGAGCCTAATTCTGGCATTACTTACACTCTTAATCCCTCCCTACCAAACGCTCATGGTAATCTTAATCATACTTTACTAACTGGCAAAGGAATTAGTACAGACTATGCCACCTTCTTGATTGTTTTTCCTTCTGAAAATGATAAAAAATAAGGTTGGAGAATTAGCAAAACTGTGGCCTCACAACCCATTATTGCTTACCCTAAGTCCCTCCTTTCCTTTTTGGTACACCTGTAACAGACATTGTATTTTACACTGCTAGGAAAGGGTGCAGTGGAACAGCTTGGCCTTACTTTTCAGGTTGCCTGCTGTTTCTAGCATTGGCTTGATGATTTAATGAATTTTGTAGGGTGTTTCCAAAACACCCTATGCATAAAGAACAGAAACATTTAAATCTCTGGTCTTTTTGTGAAAAGTTACAATAGACACAATGATTACAGTTCCTCAGGGCTGCTAAATCCCATGGGTGCTCTTGAAAATGATAACAGATTTCATTGTCTGAGGATGGCAAATTTGACCTGTGATTCTTCCTGTTTTCTTTTAGTTTATTTTAATTCCCATCACTCCATTTTTTTTCCTTTATTTTGCTTCCCATTCCATCAGCTCTTGCTTAACTTTGTCCTGCCCTTCAGATTTTATTGGAATAATCTAGCTCTTGTGGTCTTGGACTTCATTAGAAAAGAGAAATGTTACTTAACATGTCTTACCTAACAGCCCTGCTTTTTCCCATAAAAGTGAGAAAGGTGATTTTCTTTTCAGGCCTGTCACTTCTTGTCCTTTCTTCTGAGATTGCTAGCCAGCATGGAGATGGCATTGTGTTGCAAATTCTTCTTTCACAGTTCTGCCCAGAACTGGGTTATGACTACTGTATTTTACCGGGGTTGCCACGTAGCTATCCATTCAGAAAGATTTCTAGTGACAACCAGAAATATTTTTTGCTTTGAAGTGTTGAAACAGCTATTGTTCGGCTCTTCCTGTCCTGGATGAGTTTACATAAATGATTGTGTATGTATGTGAGATAGCAAAGAGGGAAGAAAACAGATAGAAGTATATTGGTAGTGGGGAGCGGATGACTCCACAGCACATGGGTAAGGGAAATGCTGGGAGAAATAATTAGGGCTGTAATCTGATTTGCTAATAATCCATTTATAAAACAGTTATGATATATACTTGTAGGAATGTGACTGATCATAACGACAAATGATATTACTTCCTCCCCTCCCACTCTGTATTAAGGAACCTTAATTACTTGATGGCTCAAGACTTTGTGGGTGACTCATGCTACAAAGAGTCAGATGCTCACAGCACATAATGGAGCTCTTGAAGAGCTTTCATAACGATGGCGGGCGCTCTCTACCTCCCTCCCATACATGCCTCTTTGCCAAAGAGTTATTAGGTAATTTAAAATAATTAAAAAGGAAATAATTAAAAGATTTTACACACACAGAAATAGCACTTGCAGCTAATTATGTAAGTCTATCACTTCTAACACTGGAACACTATTACCATTATCAGGGAATTGCGTTTGAATTGCGACCGATAATCCTCTAGTCCCATGTTACACTCATGCAAGTGGGAGCTGGTTGTATAGGTTTTTGTAGAAGGAAAGAAGTATATACCACCCATGCTCTATCCAAGGTTCTGCTGCAAGAGGTTTCTGGTCAACTTTCCTCCCTACAGATTTTTACCTAATTAAAAGGTAGCGGGGAATGAAAACTCCTTCACCTAACGTTAATGTGTTTTGCTAAACGCACAGGAGTTCCTGCAAGTTTGCAGCTGCTTGTAGGCTTGGGATGTCAAAATAACTTCCTGATGGGGGACTGCAGACACTGGCCATGTTAAATGAAGTAAATGACAAAATTATCCTATGGTCTTGCTATCGCTACTGTGGACATTGCCTCCATAAATATGGTGATGGGGCTATGAGGTCATAATATATTTCATAGATCAGCACCATAGAGCTACCTTTCATGTGGATAATGGCAGCTGTTTAATGGTGCAAAACACCATTATATTGTAGCTTTATGGTTAGAAGCTAGTATCTTACCCAAATAAAACCTTTGATACTTAAGGCATTCAGAATATAATTATTTGGAGTGAAGTTTGGCCAAAAATGTAAGGCACATCTCCTTCCAGTTATGAAAAATACCTGTAATATCCAAACCATGGAAAAACAACAGAAATTAACAGTGATCATTGGATTTGGGGATTTCTTAACAACTTATTTTTCTTCTTCTTCTTCTTTTTTTTTTTTATAAACAAACAAACAAATAAACAAAAAAACCCAAACAACAGAAATATTGTCCTACTACTTCTTCCATCTTATGCGAAGAAGATATCAAATAGACATTGGCCACCAGAGGATACTAGTTCAGACAAATGCATCTTTACATATATATATGTTTTTCCTGTCTGAGGTGGTGTCCCCAAAACTAAGAGTGAAACACAGTGTTCAAAAGAACTTTCAGGCTGTAACTTTCTAGAAGAGTATCTTTACTTTTCCTGTCTTCAGCTCCGATTGCCCATCGTGACGCCCTTTTGGGAGCCACCAGCCCAGCTGAAGTTCAGTGGGAGCTACAGGCACACAACACCTCTGAAAACATGGGCACTTGAAATGAAAGGGTTTTTGAAATGGTGGCATTAATTCAGAAAGAGCAAACCACCTTGAAGGACAGAAGCAGGATGGGGTTGCATGGCTATTTGTGTGTCCCAGACAGGGAGGAAGCTTTTGGGGGAGCGACAGGCAGCTGTGCCCCTGAGCCTGGCAAGGGTAGCAGCAGCAGGAGAAGCATTTGGTTACAAGGCAGTGGCAGATGTGTCTTTCCATATTTCCAGCTGGACCGAATAGCTACTCCAGGCCTGCAGCTAATGTTCACTTGTTTGCTGCCAGGCAGCTCTGCCATGGTTCAACATTATCCAGATTTCCAAGGGGGCTGAAGATATCCTGTGGCAGTGGCCTGTAAATTTCTTAGGACAAAGTAAATGCAGTTTATTCCCTGGGCAGTAAAAGAGATGGTCAGGTAAGAAGCTAATGGCTATGTGGGAGAGAAACCTAGCAACTGTGATCTACATAGTTTTATTTTTGATTTGTTTTTGACCTCTGGCTTTTTATGTCTGTAAAGTCCTGGTCCTGATGGGTGTGTGGGAACACCTGCCTGGGAAGGCTGAGTGGTGTCTGTTTTTGTGCCTTCTTCCTTCTGCCTATCCACTCTTCACCCACAGCATGTCACATCTAAAATTGCTGCGATTTGGGGCAGATACTGTCTGAGAGATTGGTTTGTCACAGGGGCTTAATAGGAAATTATCTGGAAGAAGGACTGTGGAAGGGCTCAGCAGTTTGGAGTACCTCTGAAATACGTTATATCAGCCTTTGCACCAGTTGGTAGGGATGGGGTTCACCCTTTCTGCCCCAAACAAGTAGATCATAAAAATCATCACCTTCTGCAGGTAATTCCCAGGCTGTGGAAAATGTGTGCTTTGTGAAGCCATATTAAACAGGGTCTTTCACATCACTGCAATACAGCTTTTTGTTGAAAACTGAGAGGTGAAAGTTTCAGTCTTTCATCTTGGAAAAATACAAAGGGTTTATCCACGGAATTAATTCTTTCTTGTCCAGACATAAATTTCCCAACATGGAAACCTACCCATGTTTTAAGTAGGAACAGACACTTGCAATACTCTCCTCTTGACAAAGGGTTGACCAGGCTTGGTTCGTGTCCCAGCTCTCTTTTGTCAAGGTTGCTTCTCCAGGGGTATTTGTCAGTCTTCATGACTCCCCCTGGAGGGGCTGGGGTCCCCTAAAGGGTGGTTCAAAGTGGAAAGCTCTTTTAGCCACTCCAAAACACACTCTGGTGAACTTTGTCTCCCTCTCTCTCCCTTGACAGTGGGTGATGCATAGGGAGAGGAAGTGAGCCTGCACCATTTGCATCTTCAGTTGTAATATGGAGTAAGAGCATTTACCTGACATACGAAATGCTTTGTGAGTTATGGACAGATTGTGCTTTCTAAAAGCTAAGCAGTATTATGATCATGCAGTACTTTAGGACTGGTGTAAAGAGAGTTTGCATTAAATACCATCATTAATGATCTAAGAAAAAAGTGAGAAGAGCATGATTACAAAATTCAGAGGATATTGAATTAGAAGGACTAGAGAGAAAATGAGATAATAAAAAGAGACCTAAAAAGATTATAAAGGTAGACAGGGGTTTTTATAGAAACGGAGATTCATCCCGGAAAACTACAGGATAATAAATCTGTGAGAAAATAATCTGAAGCACATATCTTTGAGAGGAAGAAGAAACCTGGGAAGCAGTAATTCTGAAAGAAGTAAGATCGTAATGGATAGGCAACCAACCCTGAATTTGCAATATCATAAAGCTGAAAATGTCCAATGTAATTTTAAGTTGCAAATGCCAAACTATCACGTCACAAGACCAATAATATTTTCTGCAAACAGTTCATTACAACTGAATGCAGAATGGCTCAAGCAGCTTTCAACTCTGAACAGCAAGTCTGGATCTGTTTACTCACTGTGTGGTGTCCTCATTCCAACCAAATTGACTTGATGTCTTTCAAGATGTTTGCCTAAATTTAGTGAGATGCTGTTTGGTTCATGCTGCTGTACAAGTCACACACACCGCCATGGTATTCAACTGCTGTCCACTAAGTTTTGTGAAGCAATGTTGGTAGCAGCCACTGAACACTTTCTTTTTCGCTTTTCCTCCTAAGGGCATGGTTTATATGTGTGGATGGAGGCTGAAGGAAGATCTTTGCATAACGTTTTACAAAAAGCTGTTACTGGGCAAGACTAGGCTGAAAATCTGCCCTTCGCTTGGAATAGGCAGTGGGGAACAAGCAGTACACAGATTCATGGTGGTTTAAATTAGAAAGTTTCAGCCTGCAGTTGAGATGAGCTCAGAAAACGCACACAAGGCTACTGCCACACCTTGGCTGAAGAGTGAAAACTCACGGTAACTTTTGCATTGCGTGATCAGACCTTCGGTTTCTCAGTCCTGAAACAGAAGTTCTCTGTCCTATTTCCATTAAGCCACAACAGAGCAGAGGACGACAGCAAAGCTTGTTCCCGAAAAGTAACGTGATCCCTGGATATCCTGGGCTGGGAATACTAGGCACGTTGCTGATGAATAATCACATAATGAACCTGTTGCAACAGGTGGTCAGAAACCAGAAGAATAACCAGAAGACAGTTTTGATCTGGTCGCAGTACTGGATATTGCCGAGGAGGAGCTCAGTGGAACAGCTGAGGAATTGTGTTGCTGCATATGGTTCTAGTTGTACCTTTTTAACCACGAAAGTTTTCAGACCCAGGTAGATTATATTTACAGTCACCCTATTAAATCATCATAAACTTTTAATGGCAGGAATATGACCTGTTCACAAAACCAAATGTAAATAGTGAAGGTTTGGAGAGGTTATTGAAATTGCTGTCAATGTGAATCATACAGTCTTACCCAAGAAATAAGCTGCTGGATTTAATAAGGCAAAAGTTGTGAAAATGAATATCTCCTCCAAATAAAGCAAAACTAACATTTTACCATCTTCTGACGGTTGAAATTTATAGTGGCAGCTAAGATATGAATGAAAGTTAAATAGTCCTATTAATTTGATTACTTGTTTCCAGAGCCATAAGACATGTGGAAAGTAATATCATGTGGGAAGTGGTGTAAGATTTACACTCGCCTGAGAGAAATCACTGCTCAGTCTATCAGATTTGATAGGTGTCAGAGGGCCTTTTGAAAATGAATAATAAGAGGACTGAATAATAAGAAAGACGCTTAGCTGTTTAAAACTTTTAAACATTTGGATGAATTTTAAAACTAATTAAAAAAAGTTTAAGTGGAAGTTTTGACATATATCTGGAACAGGGTAGAACTGCTCAGCTGAATGTGTGAATTATCTCACACTGGCATTTGTGAGGGGGATTTTTAAGGTGCAAATGATTTTAGGGCCATTCAAATCAGAGGAAACTGGATTTGTGTTTGTGGGTGTGTCCTCCTGAGGTTTGATAGGGTGTCTCAAACAGGTCAGGACCCAACTGTCCAAGGCTTTGTATAGACCCAAGCTGTTTTTGCATATCCAACAAACCCGATAAATTATGTCTCTTCAGTTTTTTTTTATGATAAAATTTGCTAAGCTATTCAATGTAATAAAGTCATCTTGGCCAGGGTGATGCAATGGACCCCGGCTGCTGTAGCAGTGATCACAAAACCATGTTGATGAAGGGTCCGCTTCTTAGAATCATAGAATCATCTAGGTTGGAAAAGGCCTTCAAGATCATCAAGCCTAACCATCAGCCTGACTCACTGAGTCCCATCACTAAACCACGTCCCCTTGTGCCACGTCCACTCGATTCTTAAACACCTCTAAGGATGGGGACTCCACCACTTCCCTGGCAGCCCCGTTCTTGTTTCATTAATGCTGGTGGCAGAGCTGCTCACTGACTGCAGTGGGAGTGGTATTGAGCCACAAACAAGACTTAAAAGAAATAACTGTCCTGTACTGATGAATGGTCACTTGTTGCTTTTTATCTTTACGCCTTCTTTCCTCGACCAAGCTGGGAAGTCAAGTCTTGGAAAGAGGAGCTCCAGGGCACTGCTGGGAGTGAGCTGCCTGCATGGCAGAGTGATGGTAAGTAAAACGTGTTCAGAGCCCTTGCTTCCCATCAAACAGCAGCAGTTGCCTGGCACAGAACAAGGCTGGATTAATCTCTTATTCTTCATTTGAAAGGCCCTGTATTAAAAGACTAAGGTTTAGGATTTTACACCCATTTAATACCTGGCTAAGAACTGGGGGTATGTGTTCAGATATTAATGTGACTAAAAAGATATATGCTCAGGTTAAGGTTATTTCAAAAAAAGAAGTTCTGTCATTAATAATTTTTGGTCAGGAGCTCTGCCCGTCATCAGGAGATAAATCAACTTGCAGCAGCTGTGACAGCTCTTTAAGTCTGAGGCCTGAACAGCTTAATTGGGGAAATGATCAATTCTAAGATGCATAGTCAAGATGACATCCTTGGTGCAGTAAATTCTTTCAGGAATGAACATGAATAAAATGAATATATTTATGGAGCAGTGATGTAATTCAGAAGCTAGGTTGTTAGGGAGCTGATGCATCTTCATTCCCTCTCTGCCCTGTAGCAATTTTCCAAGACTCCAACCTCAGATAACTGTGAATGGTCTAAAAACTGCCCTAGGAGAATGCTGATTTTATAAGAATGAAGAGTCTTTCAAAATACTGAATGAATGAATAAAAAGTCTGCATTTCCTAGTGAGTATTATGAGTCTACCATACATTTTTTTTTTTTTTCTACATTCAGGGTTAAACATAAGTCCTCAAAAACTACTGCTTGTGAGTTGCTGCAAAATATTGCCACTTCATAGTGACAATTATGTGCACTGTCCCCATCCACAGTAATACCAATCCAGCAAACAGGCACAGGATCCCTGTGCCTGAGCAGCGTATGAAAATCCCTTGGGTTAGTCGTTGCAACGTTCTTGAATTAATGATTTACTCACTTGAGGTCACCTTGGAAAAGAAACACTGAATCATATTTTGGTAAAAACATACTTGCTTCAAGGCCTTCTCATCCACCTGATTTATTTAATGGTGGGATGGAGCTCCTCATCTGCAGATTTGGATGAGTACCTTGGGGATCCTCAGAGATGGGGCCATAGGACTGCTTTTCCCGCTGAGCTGAGGTTGGGTGCCCCTCCCAGAGAAGGCCTCTGCCCATGCAGGAGAGAACCCCAGGTGATGCTGAGTGTGTCAAAAAAGAAAAATATTTGCATGGCGTGCTGGGCTGACCTGCAG
Organism: Anser brachyrhynchus; assembly: GCF_964034855.1. Classification (NCBI taxonomy): domain Eukaryota; kingdom Metazoa; phylum Chordata; class Aves; order Anseriformes; family Anatidae; genus Anser; species Anser brachyrhynchus. Next base: position 59,969,702 of record NC_137696.1, on the reverse strand, counting down.
CTTGCAGGGAGCCCTGCTGTGGCACCCAGGGGGTTTCAGAGAGCTGTGCTTTGTTGCACAGAACTGGTAACGACCTGGCAAGTGGACACTGTCATTACGTTATTCAGACACCAGTAGCACTGCCCCTTGGCTGAAAGTCACTTTGCAAGGAAGGATGGCTCCCCTCTGCTTATGTATATTGCTGTAATTTCAGATTCTGCCTGCCCCGAGTTTTTGCTTCCTTCCCCTGGTGAGCATTAGCAGCACTGGAGGAGAGCTGAGGCTGCGCCTTGCTGCCGGAGCTCAGCGAGGAGAAAGGAGAGCAGGGGTAGGACACAGCGGGGCAGATGCTGCTCAGGGGGGCCCCAGGGGCTGGAGGTGGCTACCCGCAGTTCAGTTCTGCTGCTGACGTAGAACAGGGCCTTTGCAAGCTCTCGGTGTTGCTTTTGGCAGGGCCCAGTGCTGGGTGCCCATCACAGAAATGGGCTCTGGAGTCTGCGCGGTATCTTGGAGCAATCGGTGTGTACCAAGCAATTTTGTTTTAAAAAGGGGTTATTTTCCTTCCACAATGTGCCATGTGCCTGCACATGTTCCTGGGGATGACAAAACACTACAGTAACCGTTCCGAAGTTATCACTGATGCCTTTATGCAAAAGAAATGGCTCCAGGTTATGTGAAGAGCATCCATTCATACACAGGTTCGTGATTAACCCTACAGATTCCCACTGAGTTGTTACAGTGAAAAAAGCAAGAGGCCACAGGAAAAGCACTTTCATATTGACATGGAGTAGAGTGGACCAAGTGCTCTTGCCAGGAATTTTGTCAAAATAATTTTCATGCCTAAGTTTAGGCCACATAGCACAAGTATTTCCCAGCTAGCAGGCAGTGACCATGAAGCACATACTTGAGTGTGTGACTCAGGCCATCAAAAGAAAAGCTTTAATCATGAACTGTGTGAACTCTAAGAAAAACCTCCGGTTGAGCTAATACAATGTATTGGAAGTGACTTGGATATCTTCCCATCTGTGGTGCACTTTAATGAAATCTGTCCTCTCTGAATGTGCGTGTGAGTGTGTACTTAATAGATGCCGTGCAGCAAACTCCCCAGGATTAGCTAATGAAAATAGCACTGTAAAATGAATTGATCGAATCGATGCAGCTGGAATTTTGAGCACTGTGACAAATACACCAGCCTGAAACTCCCCTTTACCACTGCAGCGAGTATTTTATGTGCAAGCGTGTGTTACAAACTTCTAAAATGAGAGTGCTGTTTGTAAATTAAAATTGACTTAGGCCAGATGGATGTGCTTACGGAAGCAAAAGAGAAGGAGGAGCTATTCAAGGAGTGGAAGATGGGACTGCCCATCAGAGCTCTGGGTCATGCTCACCATTACAAGGAAGCACAAAGAGACCCTCTTGAGCAAAGCTGTTTTCAGGAACTAGGCTCAAAAGTGTAAAATAACGGGGGGCTGAGGGAGCTGGGGAATTTTTCCAGGTTCCTCATTGCCTTTCTGACTCGTCTGAGGCTTCCAGCCCAGTTGTGAGAGCACAGCAGCAGCCAGTCTAGGCTGGAAGGGAAAGTTACCTGCAAAAAGAAAAGGCTGTGGATGGGGAAAAAAATCCACAAAAAAAAAAAAAACAATAAAACAAAAAACTGCGTTCTTTAGGTAGTCTCACCTTTTGGGACTTTGTAAACACATCCACCTGTTCCTCACACAGATCCCATTGCAGAATGAAGAGGATGTTTAAACTTGCTCCATTTCAGAGGGAATTTCTCATTCTTCACATAGGATAAGTGAATAATTTGAAATGTGAATGTCATAATTAAGTCTAATTATTTTACCATACTTTTGCCTTCATTAGACATTGTGTTTGTAATAATTGCTGTAATCAGCCATATGGTTAGTATTAACTCCTTAATTACATGAGGGCAGATTATCCCTGCAGGAGGAACAGATGATTTACAGCTCTGGAAGTGTCACACAAAGCCCTGTCACCCTCAAAAAATGGTGGGGATTTGGTTGTCCTTCACCTGTCATAAATGAGCAGAAGGACAAGGTTTCAAATGCATCACAGCCCCAAACTCATGTTTTGGTCACATCTGGCAGTTACTACTGTGGTGTCACAAAATGCATCCTCTTTCCCAGGGAGCAAGGCTGGGGATGCTGAGCTGGAGCCACCTCACCAGGCAGCGCCCTTTGTCCCAAAGCTGGGCCCTTTTGATAGGCAGACAGTCATAGTTTAACAGAAATATGAAATGATTCTGTAGAAAAACTTCTCCTCCAGGCATTTGTACTTATTTTTATCCACAGCACTGGCTCCAACCTTGTGCCATCAGCTGCAATTTCAAGGAGTTACTACTAGCGTTTGCATGTGTAGAGGTAGTATCTACCATCTAATTCTCTTTTGCCTGGCTTGCTAGTAATTCTGTCTTCTTGTTGCTAACGATTCTGCTTTCAAATTATTTTTTTACAGTTACATTATAAAGAAAAATCCAGATTAAGTACACTGTAATTGCTGAGGATTGTAGGATATATGTTAATTTTTCTTTTGTAGTGTGCCAGGCTGCCAGAATCAGTTAATCAAATGTTTTATCTTTCTGTATAATATTTGCAAGTTAAAATACTTACTGAGTCAAATCTCACCTGACCCAATATTAGGTACCTTATATTTTCATTGATCTTACCATAATTGGATTTTGGTTGGCTATAGGGCAAACCACAGGGCAAAATCTTACCATTGTTTTCCACCCGAATGTTTAACCATATGCTGGTTTTCTTCAGTCAGTTTCCTTTCTTCTCTTTCCAAGAAAGTAAACAGAGAAATGTGTTAACTTTACAATAGGTTAACAGTTTGCTCCCCTGATGGATCTTCCTTTCCAAGCATGGAGATGCAGGGAGACAGCCCAGGGAGGGATACCTGTCTGAAACAGGCATCCACTCCTTTGTTAAATTACAGGGGCACCAGCATTTGGGGCAGAAAGATTCAATTTGAAATAAGTTTTGACAGGCCTTCCACAGGATTAGAATGGGTGACTTCCAGGACCTTTTTGCCTCAGATTCAAGTAGCAAAAATTGTTTCCTTTGGGATGATTCCTTGAGAAAATGGAAGGTGAAGAGTGCTTTTTGGTGGTTGCTATAAGTAGGCTGCTTCCCAAATCCCTTCAGAGTTGTGATTTGTAAGGAGATCTGTAAGTGGGATCTGTATCCACTGTGGGAAGGAAAGTGGAGGAGTTTGTTCTGTAGTGGATATATTACAGGGGATATATTATTACTACTTATTATGAAACCTTCCCCATGAAAAGGTGTTGCTATTCCACTCACTACCTTAATGGCGACACAAGTAGGGAAGGATATGCATTTTTGGGTGTGTTGAGATAAAACCCCAAACCCAAACAGTCTGAAAGGCAGCAGAAAATATGTGGCTGAATGCTCACTGGGTTTGTGCAGCCTTTGGAAGCACGGCTTGTGTCTTACAAAACACACAAAGCCCTACCAAGCATGGAATAACCACTTCATCATTTTAAATGAGGGCTATAAAAAATTACAGTCAGCACATAATAGCTATTTTGCACCCATGCTAAGTACTGCCAAGAAAATAGTTACCCAAGTAAATCAATAAAGTATCATTCCCTTCCAAGGTCTTCCTGTCCCAGTCCCTGAACCTCTCATTTCGGAGGAGTACTGAAACCTGTTCAAGATTTATTTTGATGAAAGTAAGTATCTCTGCATTATCAGGCAGTAAAGAAGTTGTTTACTACTTCTCCAGGAGTGTTGAAAAATTCCCTCTGAATACATACTTGCATTGTAGCTATCATAAAAATGTCTACCAGCTATTGGAGCCCCCAAATTGATTTTTTTTTTCTTTCCAGAAAACAAAGAGTTCAGCCTGAGACCGAGAAATTGCTTCATAAGAAAACCATCTGTGTTGAGAGAGATGGACTAAGGTATCCTGTCGCATACACCGGGGTCTGCTCAGGTTTGTTATAAAACATTGCTATTCATATTCAGTTAGCAAATAAGGTTGGGCTGAGGTAGCAGCACCTGTTCTGAGTGCATTTCCTATAAATCAGTCTAGATGTTTAATATGTTCCTCATTACCAGAGCATTTGAAAACCAGCAATACACCTGAAAACCAATTTGCTGGTATAAATGTTCCAACAAAGTGGTGAATTTTCAGCTCACACTGTCAATTATTGGCAGGAAGCAAATTTTGACTTGGCCCTTGTCAAAGTTAATACAATTCACAGTCATACTTCTCCAATCAAACTTTGAAAATACAACGTGCAGTATACACCGTTGCAAGAGCTGAAATCCCAAATTTTTAACACATGCAACAAAATCTCTTCACAGGCACTGCATACATAAAATGATTTGGTAGAAAGAAAAAAAAAGCAAAAAACAAATAGCAAAGACGTTCAAGGAAATCTTCATCTGTCCACAAAAAGTGTTAATGGGATAAAAGTTGACTCAGCTCCTGACTGTGGAAGGCTTGCCCAGCTCTGACTGCTAGTACACCAAGTAGCTGGCAGAGAAATGTCCCTAGTGGGAGATGCCTTGCACTTTGGGGATTTACCCCAGGAACAAAACAAAGTGATATTCCCCCATCTGCTCTTGAACCCAAGACAGTTCAGGGGATTAAGGAGGCAGGGAAAAAAGTGCTGACCTGCTTGGAGCAGAGGCATGGCAGCCAGGTTTCTCATTCTCTTGTCACCTCCTGGCAACTGTGAGCTCCTGAAGAGAGATGCCAAGTGACCAGACCACATGGACCTCCGAGCACCTTACATGATCTCCCTCCTGTTGAGGGGCCGGGCACTTAGGATGAGATTTAGCTTTGTTTTAATCATCTAAAAGTTATGTGTCTATCTGCAGCTAATCATTTAGGCTTCCTCCAGACAGCTACTTCTTAAGCCTTGACTTTTTTTTGGGTGGATTTTCTGGAGACCACTCATGCAGTGTGATTTTGTGTGGATGTGGAGAAGACCAGACCTCTGCAAGTCTGAAATCTTTCAAGTTTTAGCCTTCCTGGATATCCTTGGAGCAGAGTGCAAACCTGCAGCACTTGTTGAAGCTAAGATGGCTGAAAGATTGTAAAAGTCATGCTCATCACTGGAAGGAGACAAGTGCAGTTTCTGTGTGCCCTGTGCCAGTGAGTAGCATGGGTCAGGTTTTAGCCACAGATTCTGTCTTCAGCAGATATTGGGGACAGTTCAAAAGATCCAGAGAAGCTCTTATATCTGCACCTGGGTGGTCCCATTACTAGAGAGAAGAGGGTCAAAGAAAGGTGAAATAGCCATGAAAAAGCAGATTTGCCACAGGAACTGAGAGTGGCATATACACGGCCTTTCATCCATATAGACGGCGATTTTCTTTCCCAGACCTGGTACAACACTGACTCTCCTCCATTATCCTCCCTCTCTGACAAAAAATATAATTATTACTATTTCTGCATTGCCTGAGCATGGTCTCTTTTTTAATAAATTGAAATATTGGCTTCACAGCAAATGTTAGCTGTTATTTTTAATGAAATACATGTTTTATGTCCCTTGCTTTTCTTCAAATTCTTTTATTTTGTTATATATACAAATAAACACAGCATTTTTGGTTAAGTTCTTCATTTTACATCTTGAATAAGCATCTCTTCTTGATGTCTACCTTTATGTTTCTATGTACAAATCTATCAAGACCATCAAGAAATGGTTTCCCAAACAGAATTTATTGCAAAGCTGATTATGTATTAATATATACAAATGACAAATCTAAAACACAATGTCAAAAAGCAAGAAAATGCAATCAAGAATTTATTATTCTCCCATTACTATTCATCTGGGAAAATAGCTGCTCTACTTTACCAGAATAACTTCCCCCTCCCACACCTCACACCCAATCCAGGTTTTCTAGGTAAGTGCCACAGAGTTATTTGTGATAAAATACTTTAATATATAATAATACCAGAAGTTCACTGTAATTTATCTACCTATTTTTTTCACTTCTACTTTCCAAGTAGGCTTATTATAAAAATTTATTGTCACACATACACACTGTACACATCTGCGTGTGTCTAAACTTACTGGTCCATTTTACAGATGGAATAAGCATCTTCTGCTTTTCATAACCTTGCATCTTGTCCTCTTTTGTACACATTTCCCCAACATCATAGATATGATTTTTTCTATAAAATATTCACCGAATAGCCCTATCCCAAGCCCCACTCCCCTCCCCCTCCTTTTTTGTGATTAAATAGCAGATTAATTTGAATAATATACATGTGAGAAAAATTTTAAGCTTTGATTTTCTTCTTGGAAGATTATACTGTGGTAATGCCTTATCTACTGTACTGTCCCATTTCATACCTTGGGAATAACTGCTCATCAGGTCTTTTTCAAATGAAGGACTCTATGCTTACCATTGTGTAACCCCCCATAATGTGACACGTTACGAAGTACAGGTAAAGAAGAATGTATTGCAACACCTTTGGATGGCAACACCAGTACAAGTTATGTTGACGCCGTTACATTTGCTTGCAAGGTAGAGCTGATTATGGATGTATTTTTAATCTAGCAATTCCTAGATGCCCGCATAGCGACTGATAAAATACCTCTCATTTGCAATGTTGAAGTGTTTACCTTTGGGAAATCCATGACAGCAATAACCTTATTTTTGTCACCAGCAGCTGGATCCCTGCCATACTGTCTGGGGGAATATGGTTGTTCTGGACAAGAGGAACAATGGGAGCAGAATGGCTGATATATGTGTGCACACAGGTAGGTGCGCGCACACGCACACACACACTAGCAAAAACATGTGTGTTGTTTAGCATACATTTTATACTGAATATACAGATGTATATAGTACTATGCATTAGTAACATATGTGTGTACACATGAATGTATTTGTGTACATATACACATACATGTATGACTGAACTCTGTGAAGCATCCGGAGCATAACACAGAAATGATCTCCCTGTGCTTCACACACAGGCAATCACTCTGCCAGCACATATAAGAAGTCATTATAATAGTTATTCTATTTATGGAGAAATGTGTAGCTAAAATGTGGGAAAATTATTGTTCTCCATATTCTCACTTTTTTATTGAAGAAACAAATCACACAGTAAATTACATCTGATTTGCATGAAATGTTGCATGCACCTAGATCTCAGCATGAGCCTGGGAAAAGACATTGTTTTAATTCCAGAACCTTTATAGCTATTTCTTCCTTTCTTTTTCTTTCTTCCTTTTCCTTCCTTCCTTCCTTCCTTCCTTCCTTCCTTCCTTCCTTCCTTCCTTCCTTCCTTCCTTCCTTCCTTCCTTCCTTCCTTCCTTCCTTCCTTCCTTCCTCCCTTCCTTCCTTCCTTCCTTCCTTCCTTCCTTCCTTTCTTCATTCTTTTCTTTCTTCCTTCCTTTCTTTCTAGTATAAATTTAGATTATATATAATATGTAATTCTTGTTTGGCTTCTCTTGCATTTGATAGGCCCTTCTGAGTGTAATTTAACATCTGCAAATTGCCAAGGTGGGTAAGGATAGAGTAATGCTCACTGCCCAAGAGGCGGAGAAGCAGGAGGGATTATGTGCCTGCCCTGTGGCTATGATGGGTGCTGCCCATGCTGGGTGCTGTTGCCACTTGCTGTGGAGATGCTCAAAATAAAGAGAGGCTCCTGAGGGGTCTTGAAACAACCTGGATACATCAGCTGTTTGACTGGGCCAACCCAGCATGCTGAAGATTTTGGCCTCTCTTTTTTTTCCTCCAGTTTTCCCCTCTTCATCTCTCTGGATGACTGCAGTGAGGTGAAGAGTCTGTGTTTTACCATCAAAGGTCAGCCCTCCAGGATGTCTGGAAGCTGCAGTGTGGCCCCTGCATGCCAGTCTACTGAAGGATACACTTAGGGCTGGGTCTGGAGAAGGGTGATGTGGTAGGTGTGGAGGTGCTCCAGCACTCTTAGACTCTGGAGGGTAAACAGAGTCCTTGCATGGACAGTCAGAAGGAATTTGTACAGAGCACTAGTCTGCTTCCTGAAAGCCATCAATAAGCTGAGTAGGTCTGAGTGAAAATTTCCCATCCAATGGAAAACTGGATATTTGACAAAGTATCCCTTCACTTTTTGCAATGAGTGTGTGCTTTCTACAGAAATTTGAATGTTTCCTTTAAGAAGCATACGCTCTAATATAGGAATGTTTTTGGTGGAGACACTCTGCTCTGTTCAGAGAAACATGTAGCCATAAATGAAGGGGATGCTTTAGCCTTTCTTGCTCTTCTGTACTGGGACATGTTCTTTGCCTGGACTCACAAAACAGGGTGGGGCTGTGTCACTGGCATCCGAGATGGGAAGACTTGGTATGTCAGACATGTATATGTGTGCACATGTGCACACTGACTCATATTTTGCAGAGCTGTTGCATAGTACGCAACTTCTCTTTAGCTGTGGGGAAGCCAGAAGGGAGCTGTGCCAACGAGAGGGGTGGGATGTCAACCTGAGGGTGGAATGGGGGCAGTAGGGGATGGGCAGGTGAGGGGAAGGGCAGAAGACAGGCGGGCTATAAAGACCCTTTAGCCTCTATTACGTCTCGTCCTCTTTCCTCCTCCTAAAGTCCATATCTGACAGTGCTTCCTGGGAGGTGCAGATCATCTGTTTTTTATGTTCTCCAAAGGGCCTGCCAGCTAAGCTGTTTCTTGACTCTGCCTAAGACTGTTATGAGTCACCATCCGTTCTCCCCACAAAGGCCCAGTACATAAGGAATCTCCCAGTGTCTGAGGTATAATCTGATGAGAGAGCTCAAGTTATAGAAGAGAAGGGGAGTGTGCAGTATTAGGTCTGTGCTCCAAGTTAAAGCAGTTTGGGTTTGGGTCACTTCTTCCATTCCAGTTCACTGTTGCTACAAGAACCTGGTTTTCTAGGCCACAGATTATTCAGAAAAAAGTGATTGGAGTAGTACAGGAAAAAATAAAAGGGAACAAAAGTTTCTCAGCTAAGCTGGTTAAAAAAGCGGTGATATGAAAGGCAGATTGGAAGGATGTAAACACTAGAGAAGGAGGATTTTGTTTTCTAATTCAGAAAAGCACTTAAGTGAAAGTCCTAAATGATATCATGCATGAGATTCTTGGTAAAGTTTACTAGGCATACTGTTGTAGGATAAAACTGAAGACATATAAATAGCTTCTCAAAGAGTCTTTCCCTTGGGGCTTTCAAAAAAGGACCACTGATATTATAACCCTTATGAAAACCAAAAAGCAGCTTGTGCAATTTAATAATTATGCTTTAGGTCTCTGTTTTTTTTTCTTTCTGAGGATCCATGGAGACTGCAAGTTACCCTGGCTTAGCAATCAAGCACTTGCTTACTCACCTGAACTCTCTGACTGGCAGCAGGTTCTTGTCCTTGTGCAGCTGTAAGCAAAGTGTGCTTGCCTGAGCCTCTGCAACACCGTGAGTGTGACTGCTTGCTGTTTGCCATTGTGTCAGGAGGCCAGGTCTGTCTCGTGTCCAGTCTTGGTTATGAAATGGATGTACAGTGATTGATGCCTCACAGTGAATAGTATGTTGAACAAATAACACCTTTTTCTTTCATATGGATTCTATCCTAGGGAACCTGAACACTTGCTTTGAACGTGGAAGCTTTAAGCTCATTTTCTTTTATTGGCTTTGGTAGTTTTTTGGATTCCAGGACTTGGTAAAATGTCTGTGTGTCTGCCTGTCTGTCTGTGTGTGTGTGTACAGGGTTATACCTCCCCATCTAACCTTAAAGGATTTTACCAGGTATTTTCTACTTCCTTCCTCAATGCTGCTGAAGGCATACTGTATCCTGCTAAAGGGCTGTTTAGTATGCTTAAGGACTGAGAAACTAATCTGAAAGTCTAGCCTTCAAGGGTGTGATCTATTGCAATTAGAAATGTATTGCTTTGTAATTACTATTACCGCTTGCTTTTATCTGCAGGCTTACAAATAAATACCTGTTGCCTCTGGATATTTATACCCTCTGAAATCCTGCGAAGAAGCCAGTCCTAATTTTGGCAGTTCTGCTGAGGGGAAGCTGATGCCTCTAACAATCCCTTACACCTGTTAAAAAGTATTGGAAGCAATCACACCTGGGCTATAACCATGGTCACACAATTATTGTCACCTGTCAGTTGCAAAAAGTTAGGAAGACCACTGTCTTCTGAACCCTTCTGAAGGAAACCACAATGGGTCAAACTCTTCCCTCTTCCACTTGTATAAATGTAGGTTAAGTCTATCACAGTCCACAAAGGCAGCATAGCAGAAAGCTGAAGTTATCCAGTGTCAGAAGCTGCAGGATTTGACAGGAATTTTCAGACCCAAGGCAGGGGTTGTTTAACCACTTAAAGCAGATGGTGACATTCGCTGAGAGCTGCGTGTGAAATGAAATGACTCTCAGCCCCTGCCTGGACTGGCTGCTGCCAGAAGTGAGTGAAGATAGCACAGTGGCACTCGTTGGGATTTGTTTGTGGGAACAAAAATTGGCATTATTCAGCACATGTTGGGAGTACATGCTGGGGATCGAGGTGTCTCGTGAGCAGCTAGTTTGTGTGGAGATGAAGGAGTTCGCCTTTAAAATGAGATATAGCAGGGGGAGAATTTTCTGTGCTCTTATTGCAAGTTACCAGGAATGGCATTTTTTGACTATTGTTTGTTAACCAGCAACCACAAGGAGATGAAATTGAGTACTAAATGACTGCTGTGTGCACCACATATTTGTCAGGTCAGTGTGCAATGCTGGATTGAGGAGCGGCTGGATGCAGTTTTTTGCCACAGAAACATTTTGAGGGAGGGAAATTTTGCCAAATTTCACTGTGCTGTCTAGTAATTCTCTCCTTTACTTATAAACTCACAAAAAAACCCTTTGAACTAGAGGTAAGAGTGACTGTATATTTTATTATAAAATAGAAATTAATGGGGTATTTGAAGTAAAATTTGATATTGTATCTTTGGCAAACCTATTCCTCCTGTGGACTGTAGGTCTTACTGGGATTCTGTTCAGCTTTGTATGTGTTTAGGATGCTCGCTGATAACAAGGGACAGAAACTGGTGCCTCTCAAATTGTGTCTTATAAATCCCAGCGATATGAAAACACATCTTTCATCCTATCAGACTTCACTGACATACATATGCCTACATCATGATGTTGCTTAGATCCTACATAGCAATGTAGTTCAGGAGTGTTTATGTCATTGTTCGAGAAAAGATCACAGTGCTGTAAGACATACACCCCGCAAAGCAGACAAATTTATTTTCTGCAGCAACAAGAGAGATTTCCCACAGATAGCTGAATGTGGGAGACAAGAATCCAAGAGCAAGGTCAGTGCTGGTGAAACATACACTTTCACCCTTCTGTCTCACTTAATCAGACCCTGCTGGCTTTTCCAAGGGGGTTGAAGCTTTCCACGGGCTATTCCTTGAAATGGCCTGCTGTCCTGTGGGTTCCCAGGGTCCCTGCAAACCACAGAATCATAGAATGGTTTGGATTGGAAAGGACCTTAAAAAATGGAGAGAGGGAAAGGCCCTGCTTGACTTGGGAGGTAGGAGCACCAGGGCAAAGTGAACCCCATCTTTTCCAGTTCTGCTCTTCACTTTCTCCCATTTTTCTCTTCTCTTCTCTTCTGGATGAACATAAAATTACCTACTGCTCCATGAAAGGGGGTATTGCTCATGTTTCTGCAACCACCCATCACCCCCAGTAGTGCCGTTTACTTGACACATACATATACAGTATAGCTATAGGAATTGCAGCTTTGCTTGACTTCAGCAAAGAGAAAAACCTGCCACATATCCTACAATGTTAAAACCTGCTCTTGGTTTTGTATAAACAGTTCTCACAATATTGTGTCCTCTTACATGTGATTGTAAGCACTTAAGTAATATGAAATTATCATTGATATAGCTGTCCCAGGTGAAAAAAAGCTACAGCATGTTTATGATGCAGTTCAATCTAGTCATTGATTTCTGGACCTACTGTAGTCCTTCAGGGCATATCACAAAAGCCATGTTATGTCTTTGAGAGCTGGCTTTTCTGTCTGAATTTCTGAATGAGGTGGAAGAAGTGCTTTAAAGACTTCACATGACCTGTCTCAAAAATCTCACTTTTCCTAACGAGGGTAATGGCATATGTCTGATATACTGGGAATTTGGTTATCTGAAGACTGTATAAATAGGCTGGATATCAGGGGTGGTCTTAGATACTACAACTTGATGAATTAGAATGTGATGAATTGGGGCATGCTCTACCCTACCACGGCTTGCCAGAAAACATTTATTTGGGGTTATACTCCAGGGTATATTTGGGAGTATACTCCAGGCAGAGCATAGCTTTTGAGTTGCAGAGCCACACATTTTAGGAAAACAGTAGTGTTTTGGCTTCACTGCTTGCTCTTGGACTTGCAGACACACAAAGCTAGTCTGCCAGGTAATGCTAGTCATAGCTGGTTCCCCTGCAGGACTCAGTCTAGGGAGACTGCAAAGTATTTCTCACTGACAAGGGAATTATTGTCCCCAGCTTTTTGGTGTGGAACTGGATCTGCAAGACATGAATTGGCATGCCAAAGTCACCCAAACGCACCCTGAAAATAATTTGGGGTCATACGCCAGCACTGAGGTCTCAGTAGACAAACATTGTGACTTGTCACTTATTCCAAGTGTCAGAAAAATGTTACCTGAGACTGGAACAATGTCGGGTTGTTGGTTATTTTTGTTCTGGCTGAAAATCCCAATCATATTTCTGTTCAAATAACCTTCCAATTTGGAAAGGCTTCTTCTAGTGGAAGCGGTTTCCAGGAGACATAGCTTCTTGTCATACCTGAAGTACTAGGGAATATGCCAAAGGAAGCCTCCTTCATCCATCCCCAAACACCCTGCCTGTGGATGAGGTTTTATGGAGAGCAAATAATGGCAGGAATTAAGAAACATGGCTTATATTCCCTACTCTGGCACTGACTCTAGTTCATTGCTTTTCTTTGTGCTTCAACAGCTTCATATGTAGAAGGGGACCAATTATTCTGACCCATTTCTGTGAAGGAGTTTGAGAACCTTAGCTGCTTCTATGTGCTTTGTTTAGTTATTTATTTTTCTGCTGTTCCCAATACTCTGACACTAAATTATGAGAGGGAAATGGAACTAGTAAATAATATAGGGATTTATTCTCCTTAACTGCAAAAAGATACGTGCACTTTCAATGGACACACAGACTTCATCCTTTTGATCAAAAAGGCAGAAAAATAATTTCCTCAATGGAATTGCTAGGAAACATACAACTCAAGCTCTGTCCTCAGTTACAGGCATTATAGTGAAATGCTGGTTTAAGGCTTTTCTAGCTTGGAGAACACATACTATTATCAGAACTGCCAAAAGAGACACCATGTGTATTGTATAAATATTAAAAAATATATGCATTTTTTTAAAGTTATGTACAAATAATATCTAAATTGGTTTCTTTAATTTTTGGACATTTGTGTATCTCATCACTTATTACAAATTTTTTTTTGTTAGTTTTACTTGCCTGTTTTCCTTGCTCCTGTGGATTAAAAGGGGAGAGGAAAAAGGAAGACAGAAGCCCAAAAACTGGAAAAATGAAAAATAGTTTTACTTGACAAACTCAAAAAAAATGTAAAATGAAAAATGTACAAGAAATAATTTATTTCTGGGGTGAGAGTCATTTTTCATGTTAAAAAGTTTCAGATAAAACTTTGGCTTGCTCTAACGATGTCTAAAGCACAACCCCCATCCCCCCCAAGTCACAGCACAGGCACACACAGAGCTTTGCAGTATCATTTCTGCAGGATAATTAGCATTCTGCATAACAGAAGCCAGAGCGGTGAGGTCAGGTTTCAAAGTGGGAAGCAAGGGTAGGCCCCTGAAATTGTGTATATGGGTTAGCTGTAACCAGCCTAGCAAGCTATACAGTTCTGTTATTCCTTTAACCCTTTACTGATGAACATATTTAGCTCACTGCGAAGGTAAAGAAGCCATTTTGGAATAGAATGTAATAAGCATGCACTTGTCCCAGTTTCCATGGGTTTCAAAACAGATGCTGTATTGGCTCAGTCAATAATGGTCAACCAGACGTAACTGAGCAATACTTCAAATGGGCTTGCTTTTGCTGCAAAATGGGGGCTTGTTTCCGTTGTACCTCTGCTGCTGTAATAGTCTCACGTTCCTCTCTGGGAGTAGGTCTGTGGTAATTGGTATCAGCACTAGAAAAGTAGGATGTTTTAATGTTAACCCAATAATTTCCTCTTATGGCAAGAGATATTCCATTATGCATTCAACAACAGATTTTGTGTGTGACCATGAGTAAACACTTCAATCAGGACTTACAGAAACCTACTGAAGCAGCTAACGTGTGTAAAGGTCTGTCTTCATCTCCCAGTTCCCCTTAGATTAAGCAGTATATAAGCAAATAAAGGTTTTTTATTAAAATGCATGTGTTGTGGACAGCACAGCCCATGGATAATGCTGCAATGGGGAGTCACAGAACCTGAGATTTCTCCTCCTGAGCTCTGATATCAGGGTGCAGGCTGAAGTGAGCATTTTCATCTTTCACAGTACTTCCAGATGGTGAAACGGTAAGGAGCACAGTTGGGAAAAGAGGGTTAGTTTCCTGATGTCACGTTTGTTATGCAGTTTCCTGGCCACTTCTGAACTGATCAGCAGTTTTGGTTTGGACTGCAAAAGCTTGTAGTTAGTGGAGAAATCCACTGATAATCAGTGTGTTTTCAAGAGATATATTCCTAGAAGCAGTGGTGACAGGGGAGGGGTTGTGGGCCACATTACAAATGAACATCAGTGGCTCTGTTAGAGTTGCACAAAATTAACAGAAATTAGATCTCTAGCTACTGAGAGAGTCTTCTGTACTGAGATAGCTATTAAAATAGAACAATCAGAGATTATGGTACATGAGAACGTTTTTAATTGTTAATTTGCCCACTTCAAAATGACCATACAGTGAAATCAGTGTCTTTTTAAATAACATTGTTTTCCTTAAAATTGGTTTCCCTTTTCAGCGTTATCTTTCTAAGAGCACTGTGGTGATATTCTTGGGAATTATCTATCCCACACTGAGGGAGCCTATCTGAAGCTAACACAGTCCTTGCAAAGTGCAAGGTAATTAACCATTCTCCTCCCCCTATTTATCTTGAATTTTGCTTCCATCTAGTTGTTTTTCACGCTTGTAAAGTATAATTTGAATAGAGTTTTAGCACTTTCTTCCTACACAACCCCTCACTCTCCGTTCCCTCCCTCCATAACATTGCAGTGATCTGAGTGTGAATTATCTCAGAGTAAGGGTGGGTGAACTATTCTGCCTGAGCACAGCAACACTGAAGACAATGGAGCACAGCTTCAGCGATTGACACAATTCTTTCTTACAGAGACATTTTGTATGCTAATGAACCTCTGATGGCAAGACCAGACTTTTTTTTTTGCTGCTAATTCTGGCAATATCTATCTCTGATGGGAACCTAATTTCCACCCACAAGGATCTTCAGAGTAAAAGACTGAGCAAAGAATGATGCTTTAGTACTGATGTGACTCTCCTCTTGGCTTCACTCCTATGTTTTGCCCACAGCCAGGAAAATAGAGCCTCTAGACCAAAGCACTTGGCATCTGGTATTTCCTTTCAAGTGCTTCTATATGAGCCAGGCTCCTCTCACCACCGGATTCCTCGCAGGAGTTTCTCTTTAAAGCAGTCACTGCTTCCTCGGTAATTAGCCCACAAGACACATCAGCGTAGCAAGGAAACATTGACCTAATAGGTTTAAGTGGTGATGGTCAAGACCAAGCAGCTACCATGAAATGGCAATGTTGGAAGACCAGTAAGAAGGGGCTTTGTTGCATTTTTTGTGCTTTACGCAATGTAAAATGAAGGAAACACAGAGGAACAGTGAGATTCAGATAACTGTATTTACACACTCAGTATCACATGCAAGGCATGACTTTGCTGAATAGCTTTGTGGAAGGTCGAACACTCGGAGCAATTGTTCCCAGCCTGCTCTTAGCCTGAAATCCATGGCTTTCATTTCAGACCCACAGAAGGGCTTATGAGAGCCATAGTTTGTCTGTTTTTCCCAACTGGGTCAGCTAGTTTAATTAGAGATGCTGTGTCTTCCTCCACGGCTTACTTCCCTAGGCTACTCAACTGTTTGAATTGATAATCCCAATTCCTTATAACTACAGCTGCAATATTATATATTTTGCAGAGATAACTCTTTCAACTGAAAATTTAGAGGATCTTCAGCCGACAGTTACATCCTCTTGTATTAGTACTGTGTTGCAAGGCACAGCCTTGCTTGTCTGTTTTTTTTTTCCCCTCCTGTTTACCATGCAAAGCTTTTCCTAGCACCACCAAAGTGTTAGTCTACGGAGGTGTGATTCCGCACCAAACCAGCCAGGCTGGTGGGACCACTGTGGTGATTTGCATATTTTTGTTTAAAAACAGGTTATAGCAGGTTTAACTGGTGTATTTACATCCGCAGGTGCAAGTTAATCTGATATTAGCCAGGTTTCAACTGATTTAATAATGTTCACACCCAAAGCTGGTTTAATTAACTTGGATTTAGACCAGGGCGTAAGAGAGGACATGTCGATTTGGTTATTAATCAGAGGGGAAGGAGCCAGCAGCTCTATCTCCGCTCCATTTCAAGCTCTCCAATAGATTAGTGATGTGACCTTGGGCAGATCTCCTGGCATGTTTTTGCCTTGCTTTCCTCAGACTGGATATAATCAATTTCTCAGAATAGATGCAATAGTGAATTCAGAGGCGTCTGTGAAACTTAATTCCCTGCATGCGGAAAGGTTTTTGGCAGCTGCCAGGGAGTGCAGCTCTATGGGGAAGGGGCAGGGCCTGCCTTCTGCCTGATTCAGCTCCTCATAGTGCCATCACTGCGAGGAGTCATAGGTGCTGCCGCCCCTCGCAACGATGCTATCTCTCACGGATTCTAAACTGCAAAGTACGTGCAAGTGCAAAGCGTTTGAACTGGCTAGGATGGTCCTAACCAGGGGTTTGGTTTCTATTCACCAGTATGGATAAGAAGTCCACTTTTTGATTTTTTTTTTTTTTTTGGATGAGGGATAAAGATCCTCTTCAGGAAAGCAATATTTTCCCTGTTTTGCCTCCATGTGTGGAACAGCTGTAACAAGGTGTCTGGCACTTGTGATGAGCCAAGGGTGGAAAAATCACCACTCTGCTAAATTACAGCAAGTGCTGCTGTCAGGGAGGCACAGGTAGGACTCCTCCTATGCTCCTGCTGTGGGTACAGCTGGGCACAGCTCTCTGCCTCTCTGCTGCCCGTGCCTCTGCTGGCAGGACACCTCCTGCTGAAGGCCTGCTCCCACAAGCCACTCTTTGTGGGAGGTATGTTCTTGTTGACTTCTTGGCCAACACCATTTAGCCATCTGCTGGTGTTCTTGGCTGATCCAGCCTTGCTCCTTCCCTGCTTCCAGTCAGTCCATCATGGAAAGTGTGAAAGTCCTCAGCAACTATCTGCTCATTTGCTATTTGGTCATAGATTGGACTAGATGATCTTGAAGGTCTCTTCCAACCTAAATGATTCTGTGATCTATGTCCTGGTGCAGCTTTGCTAGGTGCTTCTGCGTCATATTTCCGTTGTTGTTTATTGTTATTCTGGTTAATGCTCTTTAGTTTGTTTCTCTCAGACAAACCATGGCTTTAAAAGTAAGGGAAAGGACCTATGGGCTCAGGATAATTGCCATGGTTTTGTAAGGGTCATATTTTGGTGCACTCAGTCTTGCTTTGAAACATCAGAAGGAATGCAGGGAAAAAAAAAATCCTTTTGCCTTGCAAAAAATAAATGCCTTTTTTTTTTTTTTAACTCATCAGAATTGATAGTGAGAAGAGATTCTCACTTCTTAATTGTCCACAGTGATCCAGCACACACTTCTTGATCAGAACTGGTTGAGAAATCGGATATTCTAGCCTCACACAGGGGTGCTCCAAAAGAGATGGGAAGTGAGAAAAGCAAGGTATGACTCTTTGCTCACAGCCTGCTTATGGGTTTATTTAATAGATGAGAGTTTGCACACAATTAACTAATTGAGCAAAAGTCAGCTCTTGGGGTGAAGAGCAGGCCTTCCGAAATAAGAACTCAGCATCATTTGAAGGGCAAACACTTGACACTCGACATGAACTTAAGCAGGAACTGACTTTCAAAGGTAAAAATGTCTATCACATTTAAGTCTACACACATATTCTCTTCAATATTTGGGATTCTAAGCTCTTTGAAGGTAGTCTCTTCACTTCCCCACAAAGCACTTTTTTGTTCATCTTTGCAGTAATTTTCTGTCTTCTCTTCCCCCCTGCTCCCAATCCCCTTAACGTTACAAAAGAGTTTGCTTCTGGGATGAGATTTTGCTTGCTGAGTTTCATCCCCAAATTATATTTTACAGATGACTTTGAAATTCCCTGTAAGTGTGCTCTCATTATTGGGTATCTTTGATACAACTTTAAATACAGCTGTGCAGACATCGCCGCTATTAGTGATAGGAAAATATAAAACTTACAAAGAGAAAGGAATAGTCAGAGCCAAAAAACCTTGTGAAAGATAAAAGTAGCAGTATGTTTCAGATATGGGACCCTGGCCTCGTAAACATTGCAAGCTCTCTGAATTAGTCACTTCACACAATATTCTTAGGGGAGTTTTAATCAGACCATATTGTACAGTGGCTCATCCTGAACGTATTTAGCCTGGGGATTGTTACCCTGACCTGTTTTAGTTTTCTTCTTTCTCTCTCCTGGAGTTTGGTACAGCAAAAGAGCAGATACCTAGCAAGAGCAAGACAATCAAGGCTGTCTTGTGCTGAATAAGAGGCATGCTTAAAGAATTTTGACTATAAACTCTGCAAACCACATACATTTTTCAATACACTGAAGGACCAGATGAAGGGAAATACTGGGCATGCAAAGAAAATGTGGATACTTCGAATGAGAGTAGAAAATCCCCATTACTAATGTTTCTCCCAACAAGTCAATCCCGTTTGTGTTTTTTATTTTATTTTATTTTTTTCCTCTTCCCATAGGGGCACCTCTTCCCATAGGGGCAGAGTTAGCAGGTAAACCTACTCAGCCAAGAAGGCTGCTGCCCCAACAGATTCACACCGCAATGGACAGCGACTTGTGATCCCTCATCTTTGTGGAAGGGAAACCTACCTGTCCTGAGGTCTGCAAAGTTTTTCTGTTTGCTTGCAGCAGAAAGGCACCAGCAGAAACCGCCCATGCCTCCATGCTCCCTGTAGCGACTCTTGGACATCTCTGCTCTGCCCAAGGTTGCGGGGGCTCTCCTGGGAAGATTGCTGAGGTGGTGAATGAGCAAGCTCACAAGATCATGAGATCACCACCAAAGATTTTGTTTGTCACCTCATCTCTGCTTCAGAATGAAAATGGGAGGTTTTTGTTTTCAACTTTTGTGTGAGTGTACTGTAAAACTTTCTTTGTACTTTATGGGAATGTATATCATATCCCTCACCATTTCAAAGTCTCCTCATGTAAGAAGCACTTGGAGATCATGGTCCCAGCATAGAGAAGAAGAAAAGTTGTAAACTTTGAAAGGGGTTTCAGATAGGGTTTTATGAATAGGGATTTATGTGTGGCAAATACTTCCAGTAGGCTGGAAGTTGCCTTGGTGTACATGTGTAGAAAAATCTGTCAAAAATTTAGATTTCCTTTGCGTGAAGCTCTTGGCTGATTTGCTCAATCAACAGAGTATGTTGTACAGATTCTCAAGAAGCAGGAGGAGCTAAGTGTTTCTGAAATCCTCCCGCTGTGCCGTTTTGAGAACTGGTATTCATGTAACGTGTACACTGCATCTCTTAGCATTTAGCCATTGTTCTATTTCTGAAATCATCATGCTGTGTTGTTTTGAGAAGAGGTATTCATATGCCACAGATCTTTTAGTGCTGAGCCATTGCTTTGCCATGTCAGAAATGGCAGAAGGAAGCAGATAATATGGCCAGCACTGATGGAGAAAATGGTATTAAAATTCATCAGAAGCAGGATCGAGGATCCCTTACTGAGATGTTATTTGATCAATTGGGATGCAAATGGATTAACAGAGAGATGATCTTGTCTTGGTAACCTGATAATGTTTTTGTTTGTAGGCAAAAGCACAAAAAGCTGACAAGAGGAAGATGGAGATATAATTTATGCAAACTTCATGATGCTTTCGCTACAGCAGTAGACACAATAAGGCTAATATATGGGGTAGGCAGTATGGTACAAGGGGTGACATGTCTGAGTGGATTAAGGGGTGAGATCAACATGGACTACAGAGAGATCATAATGCTTTGGTGTTAACTTGAAAGGAGGAGCAGAGAATTACATGGATGAGAACTGGATCTAGATTTGTTCCTCTTATTTATACCATTTGTTTGAGGCCTAAGGAAAATGAAAGTGCTGTAAAGCAGAAATATTTGCAAATAATGCAGAAACAGGGAGCACTGCCAATACAAAGAAGCTATGTGTGTGTGTGTAAAGATGAATGACCTAGATAAAAATTAGAGTAATGAGGAGCTGGACAAAACAGAGGACCAGACTCTGAAAGATCATACCGTGCAAAAATACAGTTCAGGAAAATGTAGTTCGGGAGAAACAATGAGAAGAAATTTGAAGCAGAAGGATTAAAATAGGTGCACTCACATGCAGAAATTTACAGAAACGTTTGCAAATTGTACATTAATAGTGGATTGAAGTATTTAGAAATTACTGTCCTTTAGGACTACAGAACTACTCGTACTATCATCTTCATTTCTGATCACCTGCTTATAAAGAATTATTAAAGATATAGAAAAAGATACAGCAAGAGCAAGCAGAATAATGCAGGGTTTGGGGGACACCAGTTGTGCCAAATAAGCCAAAGGAATTAGGGCTATATTCTGTGAAAGAGAAGGCTGAGAGGTGAGATCATTTTGCTCTGTGAAGTTCTTGGGGGAATAGGAAGAATGGTTGATGCCAGACAATTTGAATTTGTGTCAAATACGAGAAGCAGAGGGCACAAATTAAAGTTTTGCATTATATGGAGGGAGTTCCCGCAAGGAATTTAGTTTAGAATTCCTTTGTGCAGGGAGCAGATAATATACAAGATGCTGAAAAGTGCTCTCTGCTATACAGAAAGCCCAATGGGAACACAAATTTTTACTGCTATATCCCAATGCTGCATCTTTGTCTGAAGAGTGCTTTAAAGACAGTACCATTCTTCTAGAGAATACAGGAGAGGGCCATAAGAAAAAATAACCCATCTCATCCTCGTGAGAATACTCTAAGAGTTTCTCCTGGATTATTGGTAGCAGTTTCAGAGAGGCTGGATATCTGAACCCTTTCAAAAACTTCAGCTCTGAAGGAATTGTTTCCTGGAAGAATCAGTGAAGTAGCTTTGAAATTACACAGGACTGGCACTGACATTATGAGACCCCTTTGGGATGTAGGACTGAGAAGACTGAATTTCTGCTTTGACGTAGTTTTTGCAAGTTTTAAAGGATTAATAATAATGCAGCGGTGGAGATAAAAGGTGTGTGGCAAAGTCTGTAAGACACAAATGAAATGTGTCTTTATTTGAATGAGTCTAAAAAAAATAAATCAGATGGCATACAAGAAAAATATTTATTGGGGATAGAATTTGTGGTGCAATAGATGGAGATGAATTTACCTGTCTCTCTGGCATTCAGGTGGGAGGTAGATGAAAGTCTGAAGTTTAATAAGAGAGAACTCTGAGTCCCTCCACCACTCATTTCCTTCCTTCCCTCTCCCATTAGTTAAGTGAAATACATCTGCAAGGTATTGGTTCATCGAAAATAAACAGATTCTTAACTTTTTTTTCTCCACTAAACTGTGTCACAAATTTTTGTATGCGAAGCAAACACTTGTAAAGGCTCTGACTCAAAGAAATGTATTTGGCTTCTGTTCTGCCCCTTTTCATTAGGGGCTCTGTGGGCTTCCAGCATCTGAAGGACTCCTTGACCTGTCAGTGACATCTGCTAGCTTATTGCATCTTAGCTTTGTACACAAACTGCTTGCAAGAGAGTCTAAATCCAAACCTCAGAAGCAGAGCAGCAGTTGTAAACTAGTCTTTCATACAAAATATAAAAGAACTAACCCTATTACTGTACGAATCCAAAAATGGAGGCTGTAAGCCTTTGATGTCTGCAACTTGATTTCCTTCTTCCTCCCTCAGAGTGAATACACCGTTGGGCATCACTTGTTGACACCAAGTGATTCAAATGCACATGGGAAGACAAAAAGAAAGGAACCTGATCCAGTCATTTACAGAATGGAGTATATACTGCCATACAGTGAATTATTTTTACATAGGTAATTAATAATAGAGAAACAATGTAGTGACAGTGTGAGTCCCAGGGGAGAAAACTGTCAACCTATTTATTCATTTATTCTTCTCTAACTAAATTGATGGAATAGTCTGATGCCTTTCTGGATTCCACACAGCTGATGAAACTGCAAACAAGTTTAATTTAAATAACAGGCAAATCTTCCAATTAGCCAAAACCTAATTCTTATGCCTTGAATTGATGAACTGCATGTACCATGGCCTCTGTCAGTCTCAAGGGCTAAAAAGCTGCCCACTAAAAAATTCAGATGTAGATCTGAACATTTTGGGCATGGATTCAAATACATTAATCTGCTGTGATTTGCCAAGTGTCTATAACTGTCCTCTGGAATCATAAGTTCATGTTAAGTGGGATATCAAGAATTCTTTCATATAAACTCATGTTTGAGCTATGGGGCAGTTTAAGGCAACTAAAACAGTTATTGGAAGAATAGAGAGGATGGCACTGAATT
Organism: Anser brachyrhynchus; assembly: GCF_964034855.1. Lineage (NCBI taxonomy): Eukaryota > Metazoa > Chordata > Aves > Anseriformes > Anatidae > Anser > Anser brachyrhynchus. Next base: position 59,946,916 of record NC_137696.1, on the reverse strand, counting down.
CTGCTGCCTAATGAATAGCTAAGTCCAGTGTTCTGTGTGGCTTACTCTTCCAGAAATTACATCGTGCACAGTGGTCGAAATCCCAGTTTCAGTAGGGGAAGGATTTTGATAATAATTAAGTGCTACTAATCTGAGAACAAGCCAACAGCCAAAGAATCCCCACACAAGAATATATCTCACAGTTTATTTCTCTCATGAGGCAGGTGTTCCTGCATGTAAAAGGTAAGATCCTAAACTGCAATTTTTTAAGTGAAGAAGTTTGTGCATTTTTTTTTCCTGTGGCTTAACACTTCTCTCAGATTTCATGTCTCTACGTTTGCACCTCTTTGTTTTCCCATCTTTATAAATTAAGAATCACCTCTACTTCAATGTTCTTGCAGATTTTTAATGCAAGATGCTGGCTGGCATACATGTGGAATAAGAATCCCCAGAGCGTATTAGAGGACAGTGAGTAAAGAATGATTTTTGAAATAACTAGCTACAGCTAAATCATGATAAATCATACTATTTCATTGAATTTATCTTCTGCATATTAAATTTACGAAGCTGTGTCATGTTGAAATATTGAAATATCTCCAATGTAATCCACTGTAATCCATTGTTGGGAGTTGCAGGGGGAAAGGGCAGTGAAAGAAAAGGTTGGCTACCATTAGATAACCAATAATCTGCACAAGCTCTCAGAGCTGGCAGCAGAGCTGCCGTCTCAACACTAGTTTCAGCCTGGGAGCGATTGACACTCCCTGTACCAGCTATTTGGCTGGAACTTAAATATGTCACTTGGCACTGAGAGTTGATAAAAGCCCTGTTATTTTCTGGGCTGAGAGCTAAACAAGACTGCAGCCTTCCTAAATTATTACACAGAGCTTATAAGGAATTGTTGGTTTATGTGAAGTAATTTAATCAACCTGATCATTAGATGAATTTGCTGCTTCCACACTTTATTCTAATTGTGTTTGTTTATACATGTTACACTTTTGCCCAGTTATTTAGTTCTAATTAATAAATTGGAAACAAGCATGGTATGAATGTCTGCTTCCCAAGACCACCTTCCAGAAGCGGAGGAGCATGCAGGAAGGCAAGCAGCATTGTGAGACACACAAGCCATTCTCCAGAGTTGTCCTTGCAGACCCCCAAACCCTTGACCCTGGCTGGAAAACCCACCATTCACTGAAGGCCTGGTATCTTCCTTAAAGCTTTCCTTCTTGCAAGTCTGTGCATACTTCATCACTTACCTCTGCATTATTTGTAAGGATATGGTTAACATTTGGGATACAGGCACTCTTGGGAACAGTATAACATTTGCTATTAATCTAAAGGAATATGTCAAGGAGGCCTAACGTGTGCCCCTTCGCTGCCTTTGTTCTCTGGGTCCTTTTCTTTCCATGTTCCTCTATTACAGGACCCTTTGTGAACATACTGTCTATCACATCCCAATTCATTTACAAGCTGGTGGATAAAATAAATCCCTCCTGCAGAACAGAACTGGAGTCCACGGTATAAAGGTCTCACTGTGAAACCAGCAAACTCAAGTTGTTTTTTTTTTTTTTTGAGGAAAAAGCAGTGTTTCAGGCTACGTCTTTTCAGGCTGAAATAAATAATAATCTTAGTTTTAGTTCTATTCATGTACTTTTTATATGTACACATCTTTTGTCATCTGCCTGTGTAGGGAGATATCCTCTAACTGCAAGAGGACTGTTGTATCTCCCTATTGCCAAGCCAGTAGCATTTTGTATGTCATTTATTGAAGTAAGACTGCTGTTTGGCAGAGATTTGCAGTGCAACGGTCTTGTCTAGTTTCTGTCAGTAGGAAGGTGCTGACTTTGAAGGAAGCCAGACTGGGGCTTAACTGCACAAGAGAGAAGCTTCATAGTAGAGGCATCTGTTACTAAATATGACTGGGAAAAGATTTCTCCAAAAATTTCAAGATTATGTACCTTCCCACACTTTCTTTTGTACTGGGATGAAATCAGAATCTTTTGAAACAAAACTAGGAGGTGCTGCAGATAGACACAGTCTTTGGAACAACATCTGGTCCAGGAGATGCTCCTCCAGAAAGCCATTGGGTGTGCACAACCAGCATCAATATGCAAGCAGTGCAGAGGATGAGGAGTGGGACCTGCCTGCAAAGGACAGCACAGATGCACCTGAAAGAGGTGTACCTAGGCACCACTTCTTGTTTAGGGTTACCTAACACACAACATGTAAAGTCCAGGGTGCCTGGATTTGAACAAGGGCTTCGGCCTAACAGGCTGGTCGGAAAAGCCAAGGCCCAAGCTGGGGTGTTGGTGCATGGTCACCCACACGGTTGAATCGTGGGCCCTGTTTCAGCCTCTGCTACCTCCCAGTCTCTGCCTAGATAAGATTTGAAGGATGACACAGGTGGGGATCTGTACCCTTGGGCTGTATGGGTGAGGTTGTGCTTGGGGGGAGGAAAGGCTGGAGACCTGTGGGAACTGTTGCTGCTTGCCTGCAGGGCCAGAGAAGGCCCAGAGAAGTGCCCAGCGAGTCACTGTGTTGGCTGCCCTCCTGCTCCTCTTACTGGGTCTCAGCCTCTTCCACACAAAGTATGGCAGCCTGAATGAACCCTGAGCCCCTGGAGCAGGGCTGTGTTATTTATGTAGGCGTGAATCCCCTAATACTGGGTTGGTGGGTCTTTTGGAGAGGAAGTCTTGCTCTTCTCTCTTGCTTTGATGAAAAATCCCATGCCTCTTGAGGCTTGTACATTTGCTCCCATTAAAAATTTTGACATTGAATTTGTGGAAAAATACTCTACCAGGAAAACTCCTGATCAGGTCAAATATTAGTTTAAGTCTTAATAATTCTACAAGCCTTCTCTGTTTTAGCAGATGTCTGATTTTTTAAAGGCCTCTGGGAATGATGTATTTTAAGCTTATTTAATTTGGAGAAGAAGATGACTGTGGCAGGGAATGGTATCAGGTATAGATGAAGAGGTAATATGGAAGCTGAACAGCAAAGTTCTTGCAGAAGAACAAAAAATGAAAGAAAAGGAACATGTAGCTTAGGACGGCAGAAAAAGAAAGGGAAGATGGGTTCATGAAAAAGTGTCCATGTATTCAAAATACTTGAACTAAAATATTCTGTGCAGAAGAGCATAAACTGAACACCAATCTTTCTAGATTTTTGTGACTTGAGAGCACAAAGAGTTAATTTTTTTCTGTATTTTTTTTCTCTTTTTCTGCCCCACTGTGGCTTATTTTTTTTTAATGTCAGATCTACATTGACACTCATATCAAAAAGCGTGTGATTTAACATGATAGATCAGCTACTGAGAAGGGGTAGGGGGGAACTGACCCTACTATTGAGATATATGATACTTATTTAGAGAGATGACATATATTCTTGATGAGATGCGCAGGCATAAGTTGTACACTCCTCATTCAAGGTTACTTATAAGAAAGGAGGAAAAGAAGCTGGGTTTGTTCTCCTGCCCTCCTTTCTTTTATTTAAGATAGAAAATACCGTATTTTCTGCATTAGAAATACTATATACTGTGGCTGAGTGAGAGAACAGATGAACTGTGATACCACTTGACATTTATACAGGAACAGTTGGGCAGGGATAATAGTTTTAGTTAGCTGATGGGGGGATTTTAATTTCTTTTTTTCGTCTACATAAATATAACTTCAGTTCACATATTCAAAGCATAAGATGTCACTCCTACAATTAGGAAAGCACCACTACTTTTTGCAGTATTTCATAAAGGTGATTTGTAGAAAGCAATATTCTCCTGATGTGTTTGGATTATTCTAAACTATTTGAAGGAAAGTCAAGAAAGAAATCCATAACCCCCAATAATATTTTATACGGGTGAAAAGGCGATGGAAGAGCTTCCTAAGACATGCCTGAAGTTAAATTGTAGGTGATAAAACTCATCTGCAGGGGGAGACTCTCTAGTGTAGTTGGCTAAGAATTTCTCTAAGTCAGTGAAAAATGCTGATTTGCTGAAAGAATTTCAGAAAATAAGCTGTTTCATTTTGGTGAATTATTTGTTAATAAATCGCATGTGCAATAATAGATATTTGCTATTTACAAAAATGATAAACATTGAATTTTTTCAGTCAGAGCTAACTTTTTCTTTTAAAATTGAATTTAATTTTTACTAGAAAAGAGAAACTAGGTCATGTGAAGCATTTCAACTGAACAAAACCCATTTTTTGGCTGTTTCATTCTGCAAAAAGATGTTCTTTCCAATCTACATTATTCTATGATTCTGTGAGATTTCATTTTTGAGGCTGGAAGAAATAATTGAAATATAAAATTTTTATGGATATGAAAACTATTTGCTGCCTACCCCTGCTTTCTAATAACGTCTTGATATCTGTCTCAAAAATCTTACATACAACCAAATTTCTCTGCATCTTTTTTCTGACAGAGAGAAACTCAGTAACCTGAATAAAGATATATAATTTGTTTGGTCTTTCTTTTCCCTAGGCTCCTGTGTCAAGAGCAGTGGCATGATTTTTAACTTCCAATTTTCAGTAGAAAATAAATGAAAAAAGTGCTGGAAATATGCATGAAATCTCTCCATCATAGTTGGAAAAGTCTGAAAAAATTGTAGTCCACTCTGCTTTCCATTTGTGACTGTCTATTTATGATAGCTTTTAAATGGCTCACATGAAACGTTTTCTTTACACCCCTTGCCTTTTACTAGACCAAGGCCTCCAGACCATCACAAAATGGATGATTTTGGGAGGTGTTCTTAACGACCTGAAAATTGAAAATGAGACTATCAATCTTTAATATTGGGTGGAAATTTTTCAAATTACTCTCTATTGTCTTAGTGTTTTTGGAAATTAAGGTAGGAGAATATTTCATGAAAAACATCACAGACAACCATAGCAGAAAAGTATGAAACTAAGAAAAGGTTCTTTGGTACTAGAAAGCCAGAGTGACAACCATTCTTCACCAAGATCTAGTATTTGGATGAGAGTACCTATATAATTCAGGAACTTAGAAAGAAAAAAACGATGAGGTTATGACAGCAAGTGTGGGGTCTCTAGTTAGTCCTTGACACTTATCAAGCTGAATGGAAACATTTTGGATATTTCTGGTAGAAATGGACTTCTGGTTTACCATCTCCAAAACTTCAGTATAACACATCAGGGAGTAGAAACCTAAAGAAGCTTCTAAAGGTAGCAAATATATATATATATATATATATATATATATGTATACACACACACACAGACATATATTTGCTATCTTTAGAAGAAACATAGATATATATGTTTATTTATTTATTTATTTATTTTTCTCCTATTTTTCTTCTTTTTCTTCTCATTTTTATTAAGACCGTACTTTCAACCCTAATGTTTAGGTAGAAACTGCAGAGTTGATTTCCATCAAGGAACGATGAGCTAATGATTCACTTTATTAGTGAATTATGCAGTCATCACGCCAGGACATTGGAGGGAGTGACTCTGATTTCAGTTTAGTTTGCCTGTGTGAAACAAGGGAATTTAGAAACAGGTTGATGTGGTCTCCTCTAAAATTACTCAGGTCATTTGCAAGTCCGTTGCAGTTCACGTTGCAGTCCACTACCTATGGTTATTCATTAATCAGATACTTATAAATATGCAAGAAATGGAAAGGGAGATTCAATTTGTAAGCAACCCATCTGCAAGAGCTTATAATTAGGGCTTCCATATTTCTGAAAGATGTTAGACCTGCTCAGCATGTATACCCCAGGGTGGATGTGTGTTAGATGTACCAGATGATTGCAAACCCTCAACAAATATAGGAATATCTTGAAATATGTGTACAACAAACAGAAAATGGGAAAACCCATTTATCTGTAGTGGCCCTCACAACAATGTTTCACATCAGACAATTATATAGACAAAACCAACAGTACAGTTATGAGAAGATATATGGGTTTCTAGTCTCCATATGGCAATTTTTGAGTCCCACCATTTACTGGAAGACAAGGAGCCCATGTGAATCACCTGAGACACTGTTGTTATGTGAATCTGAATCAGTCACATTAACCACTGGTTAACAGCAAAGTGCAAGGCAAATTCCAAGGAAGTGATGGGACTTACACCTAGACAATGAGAGCAAATACTTTAGATTCAATCTGTTTTGAAATTTTTATTTGTAAAAATGGAAATGATCCTTCAATACTTTATAGTAGCTTTTAATATTATTTTTACCCCCAAACTACTGTTACTTTTGTCTGTTTAGCAGGTATATGTTAATATTAGTTTACTCTTTCTGATTTTGCGTTTGCATATCTGTACTTTAGACAATGTTGAATAGGTTGTATCTTGTTTTTGATATTTAAGTCCCCTTTCTGATTCTTCAACAGAATAGAAAGTGGGCCTGTGATCTCTTCCACGGTGCCTCTACAATACAGTTGTTATTACAAATGATGCCACTTTGGGCAGGATAGACACAAACAAACCATAAGCTCAGAATTGCCCATTGTAATCAAATTGGCTATTTTCCAAACAATTCACAGTCTCTCTCCCAGTGTGACCTTTCAGAGCCCTGCACTCAGCAAAATAGGGTTATATTACCTTTCATGCACTACTGTTCATTTTCAGGAGAAAGCCAGGATTATTGCTCAAATTCTGTTCAATTACACTGGAGCAACCTCATTGTTTTCAGGGGAGGGCACAAACAAGTCAAGTTGGCATATGGTACAGATGTGTGTTTTGTGTTACACAGAAATGGGAAGGGTTAAAAGCATGCTGTGTAATAAAGATGTGACAAGCTGAATGCTTAGTAAGAGAATGGATGCTGTTTTCCAGTTAGTCCAGTTACCCTCACCTGGCCTTGATAATGGTTTCCAGAGGCATAATTGGACGTAAGGTATATGTTGGGCAGGAGCCAGAAAGGGAGAGGTGGGGAGATAACTTTTTTACTTAAACAGGTAAAAGAGCAAAAGGCAGCTGGAGTTAGCAATTCTTTAACTTGGGGGACTTGGGCTCTAGGCTATTTCCACTTTCCTGTCTTCTCCCCTAGCATTATAGCTGCTCTTAGAAATCTTTGATCTTTTATAGATACTTAAAAAAAATAATAAAAAACCAAACGATAGATTGCCCAGCAGAAAATTATTTACATGAAAACTCCTGCCTAAGCATAATTTTTTCTTGAGATGACATCTGCTTTGAAAACACAACTCAATTTCATCTCAGATGTAAAAGTAACACCCTCCTTATTTTTTTATTTTATTTTTTGCTGACAACAAGAGATACAGAGCTTGCTGACAGTATGTGGCTGATAGCTGTATCAGTCAATCCTAAATAGTCTATAAATCCATGTACAGTATAAAATATCATTGATTTATGTAATTGGGAATTTTTAGCAATACAATTTTGTGTAATTATGTTTGTTTTTCCCTATCCAGAACCTGCTTCCCTGGTGAATCTGGGAACAGCCTCTTATAGTACAGAGCCACTATTTATTCCGCCCTTGTGCTTCCCTTGAGTATAAGTTATGATATATCAGCATTGTCTTTGAGGTCTACTGAATCTGTGGATATGCAATACTCTGAAGAGTGGAGACGGAATGAAGTTGAAAGGATTCATGAATAAAAAGTAAGTGGATGATACTTCAAACTAAAGCACAAATACTGCATTGCCTAAATGGAGAGAAATTGCTCCTTTTGCTCAAGTAGGAGCAGTGGCAGTAACAATAAGCTAGGATTATTTTGGCCTTTGGTCTCAGGCTCAGTTGTTATCAGAGTGTGGCACACAGCAGCTACTTGGAATACTTTCTTTTCACATGATGGTCTCAGGTGAACTTTGGTGAGGAAAATAAATATCCTACTGGGTATAAAGCCTTATAGGTCTCTGAGAGAAGCTTTGCCAACTCTAAGTGATCCCCCCCTAACCTGCAGCACCTCCAAAAATAAATAATCTTTTCAATCCCAAATTCTTGATAAATGGAAAGCACTATTCTGCTCCTGGTATTGTCAATTTTCTCTCCTTTTTCAGGCAACCTGACTATTCACACTCAGTATATAAACATACTGCATGAGGTAAATAGGTATCAAGGCTAGTGCTGTTTTTGAACATAGATCATCATTTTACTTACTCCCTTACATCATTTAACTCTGTTCTTCTGACCCTGGGACCTGGTAATACACACTGCAACCAATAACCATAACTCCATGATCCGTATAGAATACGTGAGGGATGGTGGCAAGTATATAATTTATTACCTTCAGTAGTGCTGTGTTATTATTATGTGACTGTTAGAGCATTCATAGTTTGACAGATTCCTATTAGCCAGTCAGTCAGAGTATGTACTGTATTATTTTACCAATACCTGATGCATATCTATAAAGTTTGTGATCACTGCTGTAAGAGAACAGCTGAATTGGCTGGGATAGCATAATCTCCCATCCTGAGGTCTCACCTGAAACATCAGCTTAAACTGACTAATCTTTTTTAAGGCTAGGAAAAGTCTGGGTAACTTTCCTCCTCTCTTATCCTGAATCCCTGAAAGGAAGTGTCAAAATAGTACATGAAGTTATTTTCATTGTACTCCCATTCCAATAGCAGAAGCTAAAATTACAAGAAATCTTGTACTGCGAGACAGCCTGTTCTCACAAGATTTCCAGGCCATTAACTCAAGAATCACTTTGTTTGGATTAGGACTGCACAAACAGCCAAACTTCAGGTGCTTATCCAAAAAGCATTGAACCAAATCCTTTGAGCTTTCCCCACATACTTAATATGTTATGCAAATACTGACTATATGTGGAGACGAGCAAGATCAGAAAAACCTCCTTGTCCAGAACAAGCAGGTTTCATTCTTGCGGGACAAAAAAAAAAAAAAAAAAAGCTGTCATGTTTTCTGCTGGCTGGACAAAAACAGTAAAAGTGAGGGGAGACACAGACAAAGAGAACTGAGGGGTGGAAAGTGAGAGGGGCTGAGGAAGACTGGAGCCAGAAAGCAGTTCTCTGCCAAAGGATGGGAAGAGGATTCAGAGCTGTATATAGACATAAAAAGGTCTGTCGTATTATGGGAAGCTGGGCAACACAACCTCTGTGCCAGCATGGGGCCAGGGCTCAGCTAGGGACCTCTGTGTGGGCTGTAGGGAAGGTGAGCATGGGGCTGTCAGCCCTCTGAGGGATGGGTGCTGCTGACATTCTTTCTCCCAGGGCTACAATAGCTGGTTGGAGCCTGCTGGATTCCTGCTTTCACCCTGTTTTGGGCAGGGGTGTTGGACTACATGAACTCCAGAGGTCCTTTCCGAGCTCTGTGACTCCAATTCTGTGAAATTATCAAGTGAGAGGTGGTTGTTCTGCGTTTCATGAAGATGTGATATAGGCTGAGTAAGTGGCCAGGCTCAGCCACCAGCTCCTGTCACATCACTAAGTAACTTCTTGGTCTAGCTTGCACACTTTATCCTCCAGCATTTCTAGAATCGAGAAAGAATAGATCAGTCTTTAATGTTTATTTCAGGGTTATGAGGTATAATATTCTAGGGGAAACACATTTAAAGAGTATCAATCAAAATTAAAGAAACTACATGGAAAAAAGCAATTTATTCTTTTTTTTTTTTTTTTTTTGTGATTTCCATTGCACAGGCAACCTGACAAAACATGTTGCACATAATAATGATGTCAGTTTTTACTAGGAAAGTAATCAATGTGATCAAACAAATTTTAATCAAGGTATCTGAAACAAAGTATTTATTATTATATAGATTCTTACCTAATGCATTACAATGGTATGTTAACAAGCTGGCATGAAGTGCAAATCTTTAAGGTGAAACAGCGTGATTGTTAAGTGATCGTGAGTCCTGCTTCGTCCAATGAATGATTGGCAGCAGCACAGAGAGAAGGGCTTGCATGTGAAGTAGTACTACTGATCTTGCTCCTGAGGAACAATGCAATAAAGTACTGGCACAGCTGTGTTTTTTAATGATTTCGTGAATGGTCAAGCAAATAAGGCATGATACTTTATATTACCTCATGATGAAATAAGAAGCAAAGCTGGAATCAACAAAGGTTATAGAAAGGCTCCTTTTTGCCTTGCCAAAAAGACACTCAAAAAAGCTGACAGACACTCAAAAGCTGGTGGAAAGAGAACGGGGTTTATGAATTCATGCTATAAATGAGTTAAAGTGTTACTTGCAATTCTGGTTAGATGATCTGACCTAAAACAGCAGGGTAAGCTTCTCTCCACCTAGCTTTAGACATTTACGTGGCAAGAATTTAAGGATTACAGTCACCATAGAATCCCTTTATAATCAGTAAAGAGAATAAGCATTTTTAGGGAGAGATTCTTTTGATTGGTTCCAGTTGTTTTCTTTAGGACAATATGATTTGTGAGTTGATAGTTATTAATCTCATCAAAGACTATAAGGTTCAACGTGACTACGCTTATGCTGATGTTTAGTCAGAATAATCCTCCTCTCCCTCATCTCAGATAATAACATTTTGTTTGTTGTATCTTGCATCAGCTAAGACATCACAAGATGTTTTCTGAGAAGGTACTCAAACTTTTGAAAAAAACTTACAGGAGAAGTTCTCTTTTCTCAGTGCTCAATGAGAAGCCAACTATTCAACATCTTCCCCAGGAAAATGGGGTCATTTTTTGATCAGCTCTGCCAAGTTGGGCTGACTGGAAGAAATTATGGATGTCACCCTGCCTTCTTCAACAGAGCATTTACAGCTCTGTTTGAGAGGAATGTGAGTGAAATGCTCCACTACGTTATTCTCTTCCCACATCTTTGGTACGAATTAAAACCTTGTTCCTCAGTAGCACACCATTAGTTATGCATTTTGAATACCGACCAGAATAGACTTGAGGTGAAACGTGGAAGATCCTTGTCATAGCATCTCTCCAGTGAATCCCTGTGTGAGATGGGGCACTGATGCATGCGAAAGAGCTGTTGGTGGAGTTGGTAGTGCCACTCCAGAATGGCTCCCCCACCTCTGTCATAGTCATAGTCCTTTCAGAAAGGATTTCAGCACAGACTATCTACCAGAGTAGATATCCAGAGAGATATCCAGAGTTGCTGAAAGTCTTGAACCCTGGATATCTTCAGTAATAACTCTGCTATTTATCTGGAGCTCTCTGGTTTCTAGGTGTCTTCTGCAGCTGCTGCACATAGAACATAACCTCCAACAGTGAAGCTGAGCTAAAGAGCTCACATTCATGCCATGTTCTTGAATAGGTGGGTGAGGAGGTGTTGAAGTAGTAATGTTTGTCCCAGGGATGTGTTGTTGATTTTAAGCAAAGTGTGTCTCAGGAAGCACAAGCCCACAGGAAATAGCAAAGGGTCTGCAGGGTCACTAAATATAGTCCTCTGAAATCTCAGAAAAACCCATTTTATAGCTCTCCATTAGAAGAACCAGCTCCATCTTAAGTGGGAATGTTCTCCCACTCCTTTCTGCCCCTTTTGTGCAGAAAAAAGGTACAGGTGCCTCTAAAGGGTTGTCATAAAGTGCAGATGCAGATGCTCAGCAGATTTCCCATTTCCAGGTTGTGAGCCATGAATCTTACCACTGCTGAGTACCTAGAGGAGCATTTCAGGTCTGAGTTCACTCTAGGTGGAAGCACATAATTGAAACTGCCTTGAATCTAACACTGAAAGTCCTCAGATGATGAGCAGGTCAGATATCCCCCCCACTTACTATTTTACTGTCCATTTTAAGCAGCTTCTCACTCAGCACTAGGTTTTTGAGTCTCTTTGGGGATGGAAAAGTCTCTTTGCTGACTGTGTAGGGATGCTAATTTGGGGTCATCATACTGGGGCTAAGTATCCGTAGGTGCTGTAAAGTTTAACACACATATCTAGTGCAGGTACTCTGGTTCCTGCTATTCTGCATTCAAATGTTCTTCCTAAATGTTTTGGGAACCAAGGATGGAGTCTATATTTTTCTGTCTTCATTGTAAAGATTAATGTCTCAGCCAAACAAGAAAGTGTGCACAGCAATAAGCTGCTACTTAATGCTTTTCTCCTATTGCAAAATATGTCTGACAACTGAGAAGAACTTGCTGGGAATTTTCCAACATGATGTTTATCTGTATGAAACATGCTCCTTAGAAGTGAAAACTAATAAATATAGTTTACTGACAAATAGGTTTTTTTTTTTTTTCCAAAAGAAAGTTTTTAGATCAGTTCAGCTAAAACTGAAACATTTGCTGAAGGAGCCAGCAATATTTATTCTGAGTCAGTGCAACATCCCTTCTCTCATGGGAAGGATTCAGGGCCAAATGTCATGTCCATGATACAACACTGAGTAGGAATTACAGTGCTGTGGTTCACATAACATATCCTTTCCACTAACCAAAATGAAACATGTCAGTGTGGGAAGGATAAATGGCAATCTTGGGCTGTCATGCAGGAGGATCTTATTATAGATACAGAGATAATGAAACTAATGTATCCTGAGGCAGTGTTACTTAAAAGAATATCAGAACAGGAGAATGTGCACTGAATTTCATTTACTGAGACTTTTACGGTGTATTTGGGGCTAAGTTTCTGCAAACCATACAGAGTCTTGGTCCTTCAGAGCTGAAGTTATGTTTGGACAGCTGGCAATAGGATAAGGGTACACAAGGTTTCCCCATCTTTTGAAGGTTTTTTGTCAGGCAAAGTATGTGTGTCTCTGTGACCCTTTTTATCACTCAATCAATCCTTCGCTGAGATACGCAAAGTAGAAGGTAGGCTGGAGGAACTGAACCCCATATAAGTTTTCCACAAAGCTCATATGTCTGTTAAGCAAATGGTAGAGAGGGTGGGAAGAGCTGATCTGGAAACTAATAAGGTCAACAGATGCACTTTTTGAAGATGATTAGATATGACAGAAATGAAGTTGCTCTTATAACTTATTGAGATTGTATATGTTTGTTTTTGGGTACATTCTTGGATATAGGATAATGCTGTCTTGCCTGTTCCCTTCTGATAGACTCATATTTTCACAGTGTAGGTTAGGATACCAGCATTTATTTCATGGCTACATGTATAAGCAATCTGTAGGCTGTACTTTAAAGTCTGAGTGGGTACACCAGACCAGCTCTCTCCAGCAGCTGACATAACCTATCGTTATGTGCAGGAAACACGTTAATTCTCATAATTAACAGCATTCTGGGTTCAGTGCAGGTGAAGAGATTTAATACACCTTTTAAGCTTACTCACAATATTTTCTTCATCTTCTGCCCACCCTTATTTTATCCCCTCTCACAATAGCTAGTCGGCATAACTTCCTCCTTATGCCTCAAATGCTATGCTGTCACCAGTAGTTATAAAGGGAACAAAACAACCTGAAAGGAAAATTTCCATATGGGAAACTTTTCTTAGCAGGGTATGTTTTATTTTATGGAATCTAGGAAAGTAGCTCGAGACATTTGGAAGTAGACCCACCATATTCTGCTGAAGGTTTGAAGTTTTTATGATCCCACGAGAAAAAAAAAAGTGTGTAAAGTCCCATGCACATTAGTCTACATGGTATTTACTATCTGTATTAAATGAGTACTCGGAAACCTCAGAATGAATTGAGTTCTGTTATGCTGGGCACACTTCAAACATATGATAAAAGGTGACTTCTGTCTCCAGAGTTTAAGCTTAAAATCTGACAGGCTTACTAGAACATTATAATAGTCCTGTCTCTGGAATGCTGATTTGTGGCCTTGATCAAATCACTTAGGCTTTTAGTTGCTTGAAAAAAAATTACTTCTGCACTTGAAAGTATGAAAAGTCAATAGAGCCACTCACACATGCAGAGGAACTGTGTAGCATTGAAACCTTAGCAATGAATGTAACATCCTCTTCTTGAGAAGCCTTGCTCTCCCTCATACTCTGTTGTATCTTCTAGCTGAGCTCCTTGCATAAGATCTTTTTAGTCCATTTAAATCAAAATGAGCCATGTGAAAAATACCCCTGACCTTGAACCCTAATATTTAAGCTACCTAGTTTCTATGGGCTGATTGAGATTTGGGAGGAAACACAAGGTGATTTCAGTTAGCAGATCTGACTGGACAGAAAACTTGATCAGATGGCACAGATGACAGGCAGGATATAGCAGAGTGAGATGCAAACCTTTCAAGTCAGTCTATCTGTAGCTCAAGAGACCACGAAGATCCTTATATTTCTGGATTTTGAGCTACATGCTTGGATCTAAAAAATAAAGGATGCTGTTCTTGTCTTTAGACTGATAACCTTAAAAATTTACACATGTATAATGTCAACACATTGAGGCTTCTGGAAGAAAAGTACAAACTGTCCTACTGTTTTTATTACAGCCAGTCTTTATTAAAAATTTTCTCAAGAAGGGAGGATATTTGGATAGAAGTAAGGAGCAGAGTAGTGGGTATAGAAGGAAGAATTGAAAACTTACGGAGTGATTTGGTTTGAGAAGCAGATGCTCACCTAGAATAAGCAGTCTTGGAAATGACAACTGTGAATGAAAGTCTTAAATCTGGTGAGAAAGGAAAGTATGTGATGGGGAGATGTGGACCATGGAGCAAGACAAGTGACTGCAGCAGTGGAGCTGTGAATAGAATGGAGCAGAAGAGGAGTGCTTCCAGAGGTCCTTGGTGGAAGAAATATTTGTAGTGTCAGAGCTCTAGATAAGTCTCTGGGCATACATAAACATTTAGAAACAGCAGAAGAAAAGATGGAGTCCTTTAGTACCTGGATGTTGAGGAGAGTTAAGAACACTTTAATAAGGACAAAAAAATCTTTCTTTGTAAGAAAGACTTCTCAAAAATATATCTTAACAGAGTTGTTAGCTACATATTCTTCATCTCCATGTTTTTCATGTCTGCCATATAACCTATTTTCCTTCACAGTCCAGAGAAGACCTGACTTCTGCAGCAGTTCAACATGGTTTGAAAGAGCCCTCTGAGGACATAAGCCAAAAGTGTCTCCTATAAACGTCAGCATAGCATATATCTGTAGGCACCTGTCATCCTTCACACGCACAGCAGATGTTTATCTAATTCAACGTATTTATTAACCTGAAGTGTAGAGTGTCCAAGAAAACACTGGACATCCCCACTTTAATCCATTCTTTCAACCTTCCCTGAAGGTCCATCCAAAAGAGACCCTGAGTGTCTGTGATTTGTCAAGGATTCGATAATTGGCAGGAAAGAATGGCTTTGGGCACATGTCCCCTTCCTCCCTCACTGTCTCAAACTTTGTGATCTCATTTAGCTTTGTACTGTCATGTCAGCTTCTTCTGTACTCGCTAGCGTTCAACATGTATCTTGCGATGGCTCTGCAGAAAGTATTCTTGTAACCTTGAGCACTTTCGACTCTTTCCTCATGCTGATTGCTGTTTCCATGGAAGTCTGTGATGTGTTTTATTCAAAGTATAATTTGTAGTATGTTTGCTTAGAACAGAGGACAGGAAAAATAAATTCTTCAAGGCAGAATGAAGGAAAATAAATTTAAAAAACAGCAACCCCCCTCTAAACCTTTATCCCCCCCCTCTACCAAATCCCCAATTAATACCAGTTCTGTTTAGGACAGAAGTGTTCAATGACAACACAAAGGAAGACATGTCAGGTCACAAACAGAAAACATAAAATATCTCCACTCTTGTTAATTATGACCCAGTCTTACCGAAAAACAGATGGAACTGCTTTCAAATCTTTGTGTGTGTGCTTGTGTGTGTGTGCATATGTATGTCTGTCTTACGAATGGCTAATTCAAATCAAACTTGGGATTCTAGTCAAGACAACAGCTTCACTGCCTGAACCAGCTTGTTTCTGTACTCTTATCATTACCAAAAAGACAGAAGACTGCAATCAAGTTTCATTCAGCTCCAAAGAAAAAGAATATATCCCACACTTTCCAGTAACAACCCGCTATGCGGTACTTGCCTATACAACAAACATATGGGGAGGCACATACTTTGGGCCTGATTCTCCTTGAAATTTCCTTGCTAACTATAGCATCTGCAGCTTGAGTAATGCAGCAAAAAAACAAACCAACCTCTCCCCTTTCCCCTTCTCCTTGTTACAGGGCAATAGGGTAAAACTTTATTTAATATAACAGTTATTTAATATAATATAACAACATAATAGACAGAGAGAACCATCTGCTTGTACAGAGATGTGCAACACCAGCTGTGGGGGTTCAGGAGTGCCTCTGCACTTCACAGCCTCACTAGCTATAGTGGATTATCCAAAATGCAGTGATGCCTTCACCCATATCCTCAGCTCAGCCATGACCCAGAGTGTTTTATGTATTTCAGGAGCATATCTCTGGTCTTACACTGACTCTTTCACAAGGCCCTGCTGTGTAGTTCATTACTATGAAGTGTCAGGAATTCAGAGGGAGGAACACGCGAGAACAGAAGTAGGTGCTTCCAGACTGTAACGGCAGTGTTGTTAATTGGGACGCTTGCAAAATAGTGTCATATGTGTCATTGCTTCTGACTATACCCCAGAAACACCTCTAGAAAAATATAAAATGCTAATCTGATTTTCTTTTTCCTAGCTTACAGTTGTTTTACAGGAGGCTGCCTCTCAGGCCCTTCAGAATGGATATTGTTTGGAAGTATTTAGAGACAAATACTATTTTCCAGGACCACTGACACTGGGACACAGACATCAAGGAAAAAATAAAACAAAGCAATCCCAAATGCAATGGAATGAACAGTTAAAAGGCAGGAAGGTAACATATGTGCTTTTGTGCCTTGCCCCAACTGGGTGGCATTCTAATAGGTTTCTTATTCTGCTTTCTTCTGCTAAGAGACTGGAAGACATATGTCACTTTTCCACCTTAACTGTGCATTTTCTAGTTTGTTTGGATTTATGTCATAACCTTAATGGGATTTAAATGGAATTTTTATATGTGAATAATACTCTGCATTAATGCAAGAACTTTAGGTTGCTGTGCTACCAGCCTGATTTGCATAAAGGTTTTTTAAATATGAAAGAAGAATAGCCAGGCTATTGTAGATGGCAAAGTGAAAAAAGACTAGCATAACAGTAAGAGGAAGAGACAACCCTTCCCCCTAAATGTTGGCTTGCCAAAGGGTTAATTCTCCGACTCTTAAGTACAACTGGGTGTGAGAGGAAAGCCTGGAGGTCATGCCAGTCATGAATATTTAGTTGCTGGAGGGTCAAGGCAGGATAAAATGGTGCAGCAGCCAGGTCAATGTCATGGGTTTATATTTTCTCATAAAACATTTTCTGTTCTGGTGTAGTCTCTGTGATCTGTAAATGTGTGGTTCACATAGCATTTACACACACACCCACATGCTGGTGTGGAGAAGTGTCTGTTTCCTGTAAGTATGTGTCATATCACTAATTTTTAGAAATTATCCACAAATAGTAATGCCAATAAGGTGTCATTGTCTTACATTGAAAACCGAGTTATTATGCAATTACATATGATTTAAGTTTGGTATACATTACATTGTCTGTTCAAGACACTGTCCAAACCCTGGTTTACCCTTGAATATGCCAGGTAGGAGCAGGAAGATATTTACCCCTTTTCATTGTTATTATTTTCAGAAGGGAAAGGGGCACAGAGAGTTCTGAAGATTTGTCCTGACAATTTTTGTGGCAGATCTGTGTATAGTACTGCAGCTCTTCTGGCTCTTGGTTCTTTGCCTTAAACAAAACATCATCCTTTTGGTTTTCCAAGCCTGAATTGTGTGAGAGCAGCTCAGAGTTACTGATGGTAGTGCAGCCAGTGAACTTTCCTGCTGGCATGTTTTTCATTCTTAGTGTGCCATTATTATTTTAAAATGAATTATGTATATAACACATTTGGTGTACAGACTACTCTGCATGTGAATAATAAAGCACAGTCTCTGCTCTGAGGAGCTGACAGGCTAAGGGCTTGATCCAGTAAACACTTATTCCTGGGTGATTTGCTTAGCCTGCTATCATGAGTAATCTGTTGATCTGGCCCCAAACTAATTAGATAACTTGACAAATAAGAACAATAGGACATGCTGGGTAGTGAAGGAGGAAAAGGATGAGACACAACAGTACATAAAGATTTAGGAAGAAAGAGGATAAACACAAGCTGGTTTGGATTTGGTTCACTTTTTAGTGTCAGTCTCTGCATGGAAATGCAGGGAAGGTTGGAGCTTGGGCCCTGGAATCAAGTGTGTTGGTTATTATCCAGGTCTTACATCTCACAATGCATTCAGCAGGTCTGCATGGCAGGTAATGGCTTTGGGCTGTCCTGACTTGTTTTCTATCTCTGCAGTCAGTGCCTGAGGAGTCTTCTCAATCATCTTTTAAAAGTAGCTGAGATTGAATATACACATACAGCATTTTCAAACTGTGCTGTTTGCAAGCCATTAGCTGACTTTCCAGGATGGTCCTAAGCTCAAGGAGAAGGAGGCTTACACTTGTAAATAAGTTAGCTCACTGCCCATGGGGAATAAAACCGAAGCATCCAGATGCACATATGACCACCATGTGGAAAAAAAAATTATCAGGGAATGACACTACTTTGGAGTTGAGTCCTGGCTCCTTTTATCTGCTACAGAAGCAGAATGGACAGTGCCAGGACACTGGCCTTGTTTTCTAACCCAGGGTTCCTGCAGGACGAGGGCCCAAGCACTGAACTTGAGCTCTGAGACTTCATGTGTAGGTACAAGAGAGCTTACAGCACTTCGTTGGGGTTGGGGGTTAGCTAAACACAACATGAGGATGGTTAGTTTGTGTTGGACACTAACATTTCGTTTATGCTTGAAAGTCTTGTTTGTATTGCTGTAAGTGATGCTTAGACTTGCAGAGGCCACCGCTGACCTTGTTTGCATGGGTTCTGCATGTGAAGACTACAATAAGGTATCAAGACTCTGAGAGAAAAAAAATAATAATAAAATGCTTTTTAGGGATGCATGGAAAGGTGACCCAGAGCACATTAGCATTGGAGATGAGGTGGAAGAATGGAAATACCTATAACTGGCTTAGGAAGTCTTTGACTGATGGACTTTGTAACATACTGCCTATAGATACCCTTGAAGCAGTTTTCTGGTACCTGGCTTTTGTTTGCATTTTTCACAAGTTCTGGCCTAAAGGATCTTGAATAGAGAAGTCCATTTAAAAGCATGGACAAAATATTTCCCTAAAACAATTATCCAAGGTGCTTATTTCACTAACTAGTGCTGTTTTCAGTGTGGGAAGGGTCACAGGTGGGTCAGAAATAGTAAAATGGTGTTTATTCAACTGATCACTGTGCTGGAGAAAGGGTGAATCTATTTCACTGACTTGGTCCCAGGAGGAAAGCTCTTCTTGAATGCAGAGACATGTCAAGTCTATTCTTACTCTAATGGAGAAAAAGTGGGAAAACAAAACAAAGTATGGAAAAATATCAAAGTGTTAAACAAAATAAAATCTTAATTGTAAAAATCTCAACAGAAAGCTTGTTTGCTATCTTATTTTTTTGTTCTGTCTCATGTCTAGTACCTGTAAGAAATAATTTCTTCATGCTCTCACATAAAATGAAGCTAAAGCAACCCACTACAAGTGTCCATTTTCTTTCATTTTTAGAAAGGGAAATATATATGTATATCTCTGAAAATCTGTAGGGATAAAATTTTAATTATGTCTTAGTTGCTTGCTGTGATTTTGAAATCAGTGCTTTAGTCTGAATAAGCACTTGGTAGTTTATAAAATGACATGAGGAATATTTCTATTTCACGTGTTAAAATCTAGTTTTTGTAAGATAAATGGCAATAACAGAGTTGGCACTGGATTAACAGAGGTGACCTGAAATTGGTATCAAGAAAGTGATTTTTTAAAAAGAACTGAATTAATTAAAAAAAAAAAAAGGATAAAGATATGTGAATAAGCTAAAACCCATTTAAGCAGTTCTATCCCAATAGAATTTTGTGAATGCTAAGATGTTGGACTCTAAAAATATTGGTTTCCATCAAAATAGACTAATACAGAAATAGCAGTTTAGAAACAGTTCATGTGAATAGAGCAGTCCTAAGAACAATAGTCTTCACTCCATGATGAAAATGACAGGTGAAAGTGGAGGTTAACACAAAAATGCCAGGGAGTTTTTGGGCCACAGCAGACAGAGAGATAGAAAGCAAGGACAGCACTAAGGAGAGACAGCAATATTGCTGATGGGTGGCGGTTAGGCACATAAAATGGGGCCCAGCACCAAATGGGGTGGAAATTGGTTCAGAGAATCTCAGAGGAACTTACAGGCAACTGTTTGACGGCAGAGCCTGCCTTTAGGACTGTTCTTGTTTTGTGGCATCCCTACTGGGACTGACATGGTCTGTTGTTTAGACTATATATCTTTGTGTTTCTGTCATATCATGTGTTTGTGTGGTTCCACAGTGAATCCAAATGCTGCTGAGTACCTCCACTCCTACTGTCAAATATTCAGTTAATTAGCAGATTTTCTTTGAATGAGAATTTTCACAGGTAATTTTTAAAGGATGTTTCTGGGTGTGTGAACAGGCCACTTACATTGCCTGCCTTGCAGATACCCTCCTCAGAAAGACAGAAAAAGGAATAACTGTGTGCTGAAAGATTTCTTTACCCTGAGAGATGGTGCTTCCATGTCAGGGATCAGGGATTTTATTTTATTTTTTTATTTTTTTTCCCTGTGAATTCCCAGCCCCCTTTCAGTCCTTGACATAACTATGAATGTACTTTAAAGACAGAAATAATCTTTGTGACTGCAGAGCCTGAAAACCAGAGTATCTAGAAACTATACGAGCAACCACTGCCCAGAAAGGCTGGGCTGTACCATGTACTGCAAGTCCTGCTCCAGCTCCCGAAAACAGCTGGAGAAGTGCAGAGACTTTATGTACACTTACATAGACATTTGCTTTGCCTCTGATTCTTGATCTGACTAACTGGCATCTGGCGCATCTCTGTTAGTCTTCATATTATACAAGTTGAGTCAGATAGACTGGGAAATGCCAAAGATCGAAGGCTATGAGGCTTGCTTTTGACCAGAAAGCTTTTAGAGTTTAGCTTCCTGCTGAGTAATACTGATGTGAAGAATCAATCGTACTGATCATTTTAAGGGAAAACATCTAATCACTGACACACAACTTCTCCCTCTTGGCTGGGGTGGAGTCTTTCTTGAAAAAGCTGAGGGAGAAAACAGGAGGGGGGAGCAAGATATTAACAATATAAGAACATTTTGAAGATATTTTTTTTGCTAGTCATGGTAAGTACTGTAATACTTTTCTCAGATCTCTGTAACTCTTTAGTAACACAAATTCAATTTCATATCAGTCTCTGCTAGGTGGAAACCAGTTTTCTTATAATGTCCTGTCTGACCTCCAGTTTATTTATATAAACAGATTTTTATCTTGCATCTGGTGTTTTGAACTTTAGGTTTCACTGTCAGCCATTTACCTAATGACTGCATATGGGCAATGTAGCACAACATTCATGGTGGTCCGGTAAGGGTGACAGAATGGCACATGCATATCCATCCCACCACCTTGTACAGTGGAATCGGTGACAATGTGAATATCCCAGGTGTTCTTTTATTAAGATACTTCTGTTAATCCATCTTTATCGAGGTGTGCATTACAATAACAATAACAGCTTTTTTATGAACAGGTTTGGAGAAGATATGATAGCAAAATCAAACAAATGAACAAACAAACAAACAAACAAAAAATGCAGTAGAAATAGAAAAGAGAGCTGTGGGATTCCAGAATCACTTGACTGGTGGAGTAGAAATATAGAGTTGGCTCATCCACTAGTGCAGAGTGACTTCAGTTAAGCAATGATAATTTGTGCCAGCTGAGGATTTAATTCCTGGTAGCCCTTAAGTTTGGTGTTGTGCATTTACATATTCGGCTTTTGTGTATTTACTGAAACGTGTATGGGAGGCAAAGAAGAACAGAAATCATTTGATATCAGCCATGGGAAGGTGCATCACAGAGGGTCATGGTGCAGTTTACTGCTCTGCTTGCTTTTTCTCACAGCATCCTTTTGCAAGGATGCTTTGCCTCCTTGCTGATTTCTCTGGTTGAGCTGTAGGTTTATAATGTCTATTTTAGGGCTGATTAAGAGCTGGCAACAGGAAATTTTGTGTGCTTGTGGAGTTTGAATGAGTCTTGGGGTTTGGTGCAAAATTATAACAACCATTAAGAAGAAGTATCATAATATATTCAGTATAGTTCATGGGTCAAGCAAAAAATATGATTTACTTCTCCATCACTTGTTGTAGCTGCTGTTAGAAAAGTCTTATGGTGGGAAAAAAACCCTTACTGTTGACCAGTGGGTTATGGCCAGATTTCTTATTTGGTATTTCAGTGCCGTACGAAACGACAGAGTCATTGTCTACTAGTGTACATTGACTTCTCCTACTTCATCTCCTCTTTGTGTTTCTGGCATTAAACATTCCCCCATTTAATACATTGGTCAAACTGTGAACATGTAATAGAGTTTTGGATAATTTTATATTATGATCTTAGAAATGGATATATTGAGAATATAAAGGCAAACTTAAAAGGAAGAGCAGAGCCATTTTGACACTGAGAAATGGAGAAAGAGTGCCTCTGGGGTAAATTTAATAGATTGATTTGAGAATAGTTTGCTTCAACATAGGATTTCCTACCTAATGACTCTGAATTTGTACTGAAACAAATGGGAAAAACTTCTTTCCTTGGGATAGGAAATACACTGATGTTTAAAGAACTTTCAATATGGATACAATTCAGGCCTCAGCAGATTCATATATAGGAAATGAGATATGCTGAAGGTTAGTCTGTTCAGCCCTTCAGACCATGTCAGGTTCACTCAAGTTCTTGTGCCTCTCAAGGGAACTCTGAGCCAAACAATATACACTGACATATATCACTGTGGTAATGGCTTTGATTCAAAATCAAATGATTTCTGTGGTTTACAAACAATTTCAATTCTGATATTTTGCTTATCTGACAAAAAGTAAAGAAAAAAAAAGCAATTCTTGCCTTTGGGGTTTTGTGAAGCTCAAAATGAGAAAAAAAATCCTTCAATTTTCTCTGAGTTTGCAGAAAGTTTTGTGCAGCTTTGGTTAAAACCTCACAGCTCATAGAACAATAATGTTAAATAAAGAATGCTCTGGTCAGGGCATTTTTGTGAACCTGACCTGTAAGATTTTTATATTTTTATTTTTCATCACTGAAATAACAATTAGATAGGTAGTGAAAGTAGTTTATTTCTTGAATTGTTGTAACACCGTATCAAAAAGGTCTTATATGGCTGACCAAAATTAAGCAAGGAATATATCATTTCTTCAACTTCCTAGAAGTCAGATATGTGATTTCTTACAATCATGTCAGGTAATGTTACAGAAAGCTGAGCTTTTGTGACTGTTCCAGACCTGTTTGATGTTACTGGGCAACCTGCCAAAGTCTCTTTTCTGTGTGCCAGGATGATAATTATTGACACTTCTTAGGGAAAGGATTTCAAGGAACTCACATCGATATTTTTTCCACAGTCAGAAACTGGAAATGCCACTAGAGCAAAGGGATCCTGAAATCCTTGTGGATTATATTCCTGGACCAAGGAAGACAACAGGACACCGAGAAAGTTAACCTCAGGCAGAAAAAATGACAGCAGCATGCAGATGCCTGGAGTGGAATTCAGAGAGAACTACTTGACAAAAATACATCCGGTGAGGAGGAGTGGCAGTGGGTGTGAAAACTTTGCGTGTTGTCTTTTAGGATGGAAGGTGTACTACTGATCAAAATGAATGCTCAGGAAGGAGCTGAGGGGTGTGGGTCTACATCTCAGGAATCAGTCATAGCTGGGGGGATGCAGCACCATGCACCATGAAGCTGTAGTCATCACTGAGCTCTCCAAGTTTTGTACCACATCTGTCTATTTGTGGCATTTGACTACTTATCTTGGATTTTCCTCACAGTCTCAGGAGCCAAATTAGCTTGGTTTTACGGATGAGATTTTTAGTGTGAAGGAGGGAAGTCTCGTGGAGTGAGCAGATTTTAGACCTGGCTGTGAAATTTCAGATCATTATGATCCTTTTCAAATGTGAATATTAGAACTGGCACCAGCTGTTATGGTGGGCTCCTCTCCTGCATACATGTATGTTTCACTACTCAGACCGACACAGGGGAGTGAGAAGTTTGTGTTGATTGCTGTTACTAGCTCATACTTGGCCTGCCATGAGTTGCAGTGATCACAACTTCTTTCCTGCGCTGTTATTTGAATGCTTTAGATACTTTCATGTGGTTATCACATCCTGTCCCCTGCTTACTGCTTTGCCAAGCTCCATGTGCTTAACAAGATGCTTAACTATTGTTAATCTTTCCTCATGTATTCCAAAGTGTGTCACTTGCATTTCTAGCAAGTAATTCCATAAGAAGTAGAAGTTACAAAGTTCGGATTCCTACTGATTTTTGTTTTGCCTTTGGATCGGCTGGTTTTTATTAAAAATTGAACTCCTATTCCAGCCTCTTTCTTGGTTAGGACTTCAAGATCTCTCTCAACGTGCCTGCCAAGTTCCTAAGACATTTATGCAATTTTCAGATTTTTTCAAAGTTACTCAGTATGTTTAAAAGTTACTGGTGTGGGGAAACAGACTGACAGACAGACAGGCAGGAGGCTGAAGACAGTGAGCTGTGTAAGTCTCATTTCTTTAAGGAACCCATAAAAAGTTACAAAGAAAAATTTATATAGCAAGTGTTAAGAAGTTAGATTTACAGCAGAGCGGTTACATTCTCTGTCCCCATGCAAAACATTGTAAGTTTTGCCATAGGTTCAACTTGTTTGCAGTGCCAACCTGAATAGCCCCAAAGAAGTTCTACTCTTTCAAGACAGTTTTGCTCAAAACTCAGACCAAGGAATAAGAAAGACTTGATTTAAATAATTTATGACTCCAAGTTTTAAGACAAGCTGAAACTGGTGATGGTTTAGCCCAGAAAGTGCACCTTAACCTGTGTCAGCTTGGGAGCAAACTTCCATGCGGTTCAGCTGCCTGTGCAGTGTGGCGAGGAAGGTGAGCCAGGGACGAGGACCCTGCCAGCACCCCAAGCCAAGCTGTCCCTGTGCCTCAGCCTGTCTGCTTCTTCTTCCTATGTCAGCCTCTCCAGTTGTGTGCTGTCGGCAGGGGTGTTTGTATTAGCAGCACAGGATAGTTGAGTCTTTACTGCTTTATGAGCTAGAAGGTCAGCTACACTTGAGCTTCAATCTACCATCCCCTGCCCTCCATTAAGTTAGCTGCCTGGAGCTTAAAGCACAGTTTAATCTCTGATAGAAACTTATGGGAGTCTGCTCAGGGGCAACACTCAAGCCATACCTCAAACTAATTCAACAATCCCCACGAGACAGCGGGGGTTTCTTAAGGAAGAGACCAGATGCCAAGAATGTGTCAATGCAGCCCAGAATAGCACTTCATGGTGCCATAGGAGGAGGCTGGAAAATTCATAGGACCAGCCGAGGGATGTCTGTGATGGGAGGAAACTGGCATACTGAAAGGGGCCATATTTGAATGTAATGAATGAGTGTGTAGTAATCATACTTATTAATTGCAATTACATCACTGCAGTTCAAAAGTTCTCTCACCAGATCCATGAGAGCCTTACAAAAGTAGACAAGAGAGAGAGAAAGGTGGTGATGCTGTCACTCCAGTGATGATGCCCAAGGGCACAAAAGCCTATGATGGCTGCAGTGTATGTCTAGATTGGGACTGAGCCTGGAGATCAGTTTGACTGTCTGCTTGGTTTGCTTCTGGTCCAGGCTGAAGAGGAGGCAGTGACCCCCTCAGTAAGGAGGTGGCACAGAATGGCTCCTTAAACCACCCCTCAGCTGTTGCCACCTCCCACTCCCCTTTGTTCAGTTTGACATCTAAGGGGGCTGGCTTAGGTCCCTGGTGATGGTCTAACTGATCTGTTTGACTTTGCACCTAAATGAAGGAAGGGTTAACATCAAGTCTGTTAAAATAGAGAAATTATTTCAGAAGTTTTCTGAAGTATTTCTGCTTTCTGTGGTGGGCCCTCAGCTTCTCACTGCTCTCCTGGGAGCTCCTGGGGCTGCAGCCTTGGGGACAAGGTGCTGACTCCCAGCAGGAGGTGTTTTGGTGTGGGGTATACTGAGTTACTGTGCAAGCTCAGGCCAAGTTCCTGGCCAAGGTGGCACAGGTCAGGTCTCAATCTATCTGATGCCTCCTGCTCTTCCCTCCTTCTGGTGTTTCCTTCTCCTTTAAAATGCACAGTCTGGTTTTCCAAACACAGAGTAGCAAAATATTTCTGCTCTTAAGCCCTTTTTGGACGCCTGATTTTGCACTGAGTTTAGTGGCCGCATGAACAGAGGCCTCAATATTTCACTTGTTTTGAAAATTCATGTTTGTATATTATCACCAACCACAGTAAAATCTGCAGTGTGGTAACATGTTGTGCTTTACATTGCCATGCTCTTCTTGTTAAAGTAATTAAAATTGCTTGTGCATTAAACAAACAAACAAACAAACAAAAGGTGCTAATCAGCTATATTCCCAAAAAGTTGAAAGAAAAATGATGCTGTCTAAATGGTTTGGAATAGTCAGACCTATTCTATTATATGTCTGTAACAGCAGGATATAACAAAGGTAAAGATTTAAGGCAATTTTGACACCTTAAAGTAGAACTGTTAGCACTGCATAGACTTTCAAATCCAAAGAGGATTCAGCCTGCTCACTTACTGCTTTCCACATCTTCAAAGGACCGTGGCTCTTTTTTAATCTTTCCTCTTTGCTGTGAAGCCATAGGAAGTTATTGACTTTACAGGCAGTTTTAGTACACAATCAAGCAAGAAAAAAATGCTGGTGTACTCTGAGACTCCGAGTTCAAGTTCTCATCTCTTTGTGTCACTCCCCTCTCTGTGCTGAGGCAGAATTTTAAAGTGGAGAACAAATGGTGAGCTGTTATACAAGGTTTTGTTTTTTGACTCCCTGACTGAGCCAAAAATCTCTGAAGATTTTATGGGAGGTTTTTGCTACCCAACAGTTCTTCCAAATGTAATTGGAATATGCTTTCCACAATGATATTGCTTAATTATAATTGGATATAGTTTGGACTCTGGGTCTGAGCGGAACAGCTCCAACATTGCTCTTCTTGGAAGAGCTCTGCAGAAAGCAATGTCTGGAGGGCTTCCAGGGAGTGCAAGTTTGCTCACTGGTCAGTGTTTGGACAGAGTGCTGCCTGCTTTCCTTTCTGGTTAAGTGTAAGAGTTTAAATCTCCGTTTGCTTAATGACAGAAGGTGCTATGAGAACCGATGCTTAAGTCACCAACCAGCTTGGCAAAGCTGGAAGATGAGCTGAGGCCATGTGTTTGCACAGGTTTTTGCTGAGCTGTGGATGTACATACTTCACCCCAGTTTCTTTGGTGTGAAGAGCTCAAGTTATGCTGACCATCATAAAGAGCCAGAAGATAAATAGGAACAGAAAACTGAGAAGCCAGGAAGGGAACTGTTGTGACAGAAGTCCCGAGGAAATGCTCCTAGAAACCATTCTGCCCACTGCAGGCCTTGGGCTGAGGCTGGAAAAGTTGACTTCCACCAAGTGATCTCCAGTGTGTAGAGGGAAGGAGGATTTTTTGTCCATCCCTCACAATTCCCTTTGTGAAACAAGCTGTCACCAATGTACTTTCCTCAGAAACCCTGAATGTTAGCAAACAATTTGGAATAATGTCCAAAGAATGTTTTACATTACAAAATAATGTAAAATAAGTGTGATGAGGAGACTAGAAACCAAACTGTGTAAAGATCAGAAATTAAGTTTTGCATCCTGATCCTTACTATGTTTCTGCAACACATCAGATCATCTTGCTGGCGTCCTGCAGATTCTAGTGTGCATTGAACTAACTTTCCTCTCAAGACATGATCTTGTTTTCTTCAACTCTGTGAGATGTGACAAGATACTCAGGAGGAGGAGTTCAGCCAAACATTTTGTTTTCTCACTCTTGTAGTTGCTTGCATTTGTTCTTAGCTCTTGAACAGTTCCTCCCGGAAAGACTTACAAGCATTTGAACAAAATTCCTAAATGAATGGAACTGTTGCCTTGTAAGAGAAGCTTTTGGTGAAGTATAAATAACAAGACATAAAGATACATTTACTTAATTTAAAGCCATAACAAGGTCCTAAAAATATAGCAATGGTAGCAGTTTTGTCCCATTTTGGGACTTCTAACCTGAAACCTTTGGAAGAAGCTTGAAGGGCTAGGATCTCTTATAAAATGTATGTAGTGAGAAGCTTAAGAATGAAAATGTTTCAAAGCCCCTCATTATTTAGAAAGGCTTGAACTATAGCTTTAAATTATTCATGAACTATGTGCTGGATAACTGAGAAATAAAGGTATTACCTTATCTATGTCTTATTCAACATTTGTCTTCTCTGTTTAGAGGTAAGGACAAACAACACTAATTACATTTCCAAATGGTTCTAAATTTGGAAAACTTTATGTGTATGCCAGCTTAATATGAATGAAGGACTGAAAGCCTGTCTAAACATGTTCAAGGGATAAAAGTGTTAGTATATGCTTGAGAAAATGCATTAGTAAATGTAGGAGAAAAATCATGATGAAATCAAAGAATTTCTTTTCTCCCAGTGGAAGGCACTTGGAAAACACATTACTTGTAGAGTTTACTGTGGTAGCTATACGTCTATGGTCTCTGTAAAAATGCAGGAAGACTTAACCCCATTAAAAGGAGATGGAATTATTTTTCTGCTACCCCACTGCAATGGGGAAGTTTTAAAAAAGTTTGATACACAGCTGAACTGGACAAGAGGATTTGCTGTTCTCTTGAGGGCCTTTGTAATCTTATCACCTGGGATTTGGTGACATGCCATGAGGAACTCAGAGGAAGGAGCTCAGCTAGACCTTTTGTTTTCTCTTTTGTAATTTTTCACCTATTAAATGTGTGAGCTTCAAAGGAATGAATTCATAAGGAGGATTTGAATGAGAACAGAACAGTGCTCAGCCTTATAAGGTTAAAGAGATTGCATTTAGTGAGCTGCAAATTAAACAGTTTAGCATATGAGATGGTAATCAAAAATATCGTGCTAAATGTCACCAGGATGCATGCAGCCTCGGTATGAAGAGGGTGGAGAGCTGTTCAGCTGTGCTATTGCCACCATACTGTTTGACAGGGAGCACACATGTGAAAGCTATTGAGCACTGCTAAACAGAGGTGAGACTACAACCTCTTTTCCCCCACAGAAAATGCTTATTTGTTAACTTGCATTGCCATAGTTTTCTTGTAACCTGGGCCATGATTTCATCCAGCTTACTGATCCTCTGCATCATATCTTTGGGTATCTGGGATTTCTGGAATCCAATTGTCCAAAAAATTAAATCACTTTTTCCCCTTCATTGGAGGCAGCAGAAGCTGGGAGTCTAATACAATATGCTCATGTTTGGATTTCTGGTAATTCAATTTAGGATGTCAAAATTTTATCGGCCTTTGCCATCCTGTGAATAAAGGACACCAGCTGTGTGCTTCTTCCCCTTTATCTGCTAACCTTGCATCCATGTTCCTATTGCTCTTCCCACTTGCATCTAAGCCATCATCCTCCTGCATGACCCGCTCCAGCGTTTATTGCTAGAATTCCAGTTTGTGTCTTTAACTGTTCAGAGAGAGACCTGGGGAGAATTAATTTAGTTCAGCTGAGGCGTTAGCAACCTCCTCTCTGACAGCCATTACACTGTCATGACCTGTCCTGCGTGTCTAACACTGATCTATTCATAGTATTCATATCAGCATGCTGGGCAGGTTTTTATGCTAAATCATCTTTCTTCACTGGTCCCTACTTATACTGCAGCAAATAAAAAGGCTTAGAGTAGTGCAACGGGCAAATGGGTCACTTTATGTCCTACCTTCTCACTGTAATTTTCTGAGTGAATTAAATGGATGGACTAGCAAAGCTGGCCCTGAGACAGACACATGCTGTGGGGAAGCTATCCCACAGAGGGAATCTTATTCTGCCAAATTGTTTGGTGTTTTGTGATATTGACTAAGTGAGGTCAATGAAATAACTTCCACCAGCGACTATAAGCAATGCTTGAACATAAGGCGCCAGAGGTAAAAGATTGCCTAAGCCAGCAGTCAGCCTGATGGCAACCTGAACAAAAACCTCCCAGTACAGCGGGTGGGAAGATCCTCAGCAAGGCACGGGCTGGGTCATCGCATGCAGTCCGTGGGAGCGGAGCACCTATGGGCACCGGCCTCGGCCAGGAACCCCGGGCTGCAGCAGCTGCACAAGCGGGGAGCAGCAAGTCAGTCCCTTCTCTGAGCAGCTCACAAGGATAAGCAAAGAAACAACAGATGGAGACAGGCAGATGGAGGAACACCAGGAAACACAGAAAATATTAGTCAGCATCATAGGCAGTGACCTCAGCATACCAGAAGTCTGAATGTTGTCAAATCATGGAAAAGGAGGGCTTTCAAGAGAGTTTTAAAAGAAGGTAAGAACTGTTTTGTAGTTATTTATAGAGAGTGGCTCCCGAGCATCTGGGAGAGTGGAAAGCAAAAGATGAATGGATTTGAAAAATCAGTCTGAGAACCATGCAAATGGCCAACGGGAAACTGTTATAGTTAGGAGTCTCTTAAGTGACTTACTCTTGGTGCAGAGTAAGAGATGGTAGAAGAGTGGGGCATAATCCATGAAGGACTTTCCTCTAAAAATGAAAGAGATGACCTTTAAAGCAGCAGTCTGGATAGATAGGATTGAAGAAAGAGCAGCACATGAAGACTAAAGAAAAAGAAGATGCACTCTTTGGAAATGCTGTGAGAAAAGGGAGGGGGAGAGAAAGGAAAGTAAGGCAAGACAAGACGTCATATGATCTACTGGTGACAAAACAGAGGACATGGGGGCCTGCTGCATGGACGGACAGCAGATGCCACTTGAGCAGCCCAGTGTTTCTTCTGGCACAACTGATTCAGATCATGAAGCTGCGCTGTTGTTTTAATGAGAAAGGAAAGCAGGGAAGCTGATTGCCTTGTAGCTGTATACAACCCAGCCAGAGTTAATGTCCTGTCCAAATGAAAGGAAGAGATAAAGAGCTCACAGACACTGTCACAAATGACAATTTTCTTCACCGACTGAAAAAGAATTGTCCTAGAAAAAGTGGGTGACTGTGTATTTCTGAGGGACTGGTGGATGATGTTGAAAGACACCCACAAATGATAGAGAGCAAGAGCCAAATCTGGGGAATCTTGGGTGAAGAATGAAAACTGAAGTAGGTAATATAAACATAGAGGGAGAGACATAAAATTAACTCTTGGCATCCCTGTTCAAAGGAGGAAAAGTGGGAAAAGGTGAGCAGATAGAAATGGAAGAAGAGATCTCAGTGATGACTGAAATAGGAGAGACTGCTTCTGGAAACAACAAATTATATAAAGAGACATCCCTGTCTGCATGAGAGCCATGATCTGGAGGGAGTGAAATGTAGAGACAAGGAAGGTAAGGTACGGATGAACTCCGGAGACAGCAGTGGCTGGGGGTGAGGGGAGAGAATAACAGCAGATGTGAGATGGGGAATGACAGAACGGCAAAAATTAGCAGTGATGGTGTGTGAGAGTAGGGAGTGAGGGTAAGCAAGCACTGCGGATGCATATGTGGGCAGGCAATTAAACCAGAGCATCTTTTGGTTCAGTTTCAGTCTGAACTCAGTGGCAACAGAAACCATTCTGGTTTGGCATTGTTTTGAGGTCAATAACATTTCAAAATAGTTATGTAGGCTCAGCTCCTATTCAAGAAAAATGAAATATTCAGAACAATTTATTTCTAGTTTTAGTTCAGCTTCCTGGAGGTAAAATCAATATGTCGCTCCAAGAAGCTCGTGTTAAAGAAAGGTGGTGATAATATAAATGGGGAAACGGAGGCAATAGAGGGAGAGAGATAAAAATGGAAAGGAGAGGAGGAGAAGGCTGAAGTGACATTCAAGGGTGGGAGTAAATAGATTGGGTTAAAAAAAAAAAAGAAGCTAGATGAAAAAGCCTTAAAAACAATGTTGGGAAGACCCAAAATAAATAACATTTGGAAAAAATCCCATTCCCAAAGAGTGCAAGGGATGTACCCACGTCTTATGCAGCCAAGCAAAATGCAAAACAATGGAGCTGAAAATCAAGTCTGAGAGAAAAGAAAAGCAACTCCTGGAAGAATTGTTAAATAGAAGAGCACAAAAAAGCAAATGTCATCACAGATAAAGTCACAAAGGTAAAAGTGGCATAGTTGCTAGTTCAAGCAAGTGCAGGCTCTTATTTTTACATATTTTGTAATTTAATATAACCTAATGATGTCTCAAACTCAAAACAATTCAGGTAATTCAAAGCTAATCCTTTGAAGACTGCAGGAATACAGTATATACATACATTCTCCCAAGCATTCATTTGGCAGTGAGCCTAGAAAACACTGGTGTTCTGCGAATGCTCACATGTAGCAGTGTGCTGCCAAAATTTCAACAAGATGGTCTGTCACAAATTTGCCATTGAATTGATGACACACCTAGTTGGCAGGCAGGACTGATTAGAAAAGAGAATTTCTTTTCAACAGGGGATTCTGGAAAAAAACAAAACAAAACAAAACAAAAACCACAAAAACACCCCACCCCCCCCGAAACCCAACAACTTTTACTCAGATTTTCTCACCATTTAAGCAAGCAAATAAATAAAATCTTGAAGTAAGAACTGAAGTGTTTGGGGTTTTTGAAAAATGAATTTTGTTTATGTTCCCAGCTTTTTATTAGTGTGGGTGTGAGTGGTATTCCCCTTCTTCTTTTGAAACAAGTCATGAAGGAAAACCAAAGGACACAGCCAGATACCTTCAATCTGGAAACCAGATGAGCTTTTGACATTTCAGGTTTTTGACATACTTCTATTTTTTTACATGCTGTCTTGAAAATTTTTCTTTCAGAATTTGGGCATCCAACTGAATTATGGCTACTAAATGGATTCTGCAAGTCCTATGCTTCAGTGTCAGGTTAAGGGGCGGATGATAAAGTCACAAGAGCGTTTTACGGGGAAAGAGAGAAACCAGCTCTTAGAAGGAGGGCAGGACAGTTTGTGAAGGAGTTGCTATATACTCTTTTCAATTTGAAATTTAAGGGATTTTGATTTCTTGAAAGATATTTTGAGTCAGCAGCTAAATTTGGCATGTCAGAAATGTTCATTAGACAAGACAAAGATTTATGAGTTCGTCTGGATATTGACATACATTAGGAAAGAAATACCAATATCATTGGTTTGACTGGTCTGCCATAGTGGATAAAAGGTACTTCTCTCCTACTGGCTTTAGAAAGGCAAGAAAATAGCATACTTTTTTTTTTCCTGCTTCCCTCACTTTATTTTCTTCCTTAATTTGTTCAAAAATATTGCATGCTTAAGAGACACCTGCATGCCCTTGGTGCAAAGTAGACACCTGTCAGTTTGTCCTTTTGCAGAGAAGGAAGGAAGTGCCTGGAAAGGTTACCCAGGATAGGGCCCACAGGAGGGTGGTCTGACGGTTGGCTCCAAAGACAACATCATGGAGGACAGAACTGGTGGACACCTCTCTCCAGCAAATCTGATGTGTGGAGGTAGGAGGTTAGAGGCTGCAGTTTTGTAATATTGGTAAGAGAGCTGTGTTCAACCTCCAAACAGAAGCATTAACACTTCTGAAGGGGAATGTAAATACTTTGAGGAGACTCTGTAGAGCTTTAGTGGATTCTAGACTGAGAAGCTTTTCATATTTTCATATCATAAATAATGTAGAATATTTAACAACTCCTTAATATTGATGTTAGTGGTACACTGTTAAGCAATACTTAGCAAGTCAATGAGAATGTCAGGCAAAGAGGTAGAAATCTTTTATCACAGATATATAGTAGTATTTTGCTATCATTGTTGAGGGCTTTTGCTAGCCTCTACTAGGCAAGTTATTTTCCATGCTGATTTCCTCAGGATTAGTGTTAAGTATTATTATTGTCTTGTATCTCTACATATACTTATGCAAGCATGTGTTAATACAATATTATGTTGTATTGTTTAAAAATGTATAGAGATGCCACCTGGTCCAGCTGATGTGTGGACCAGTAAATGTTGTATTGCTTTATTTATATCATTTTGGGACATGCTTGCTGTTAGAATTTGAGACTTATGTTTGACAATGGAAAGTTTTAGCTGGCTAGAAATTTTCTCTTGAATAGGAACTATGTGGTGAAATTTGGAACTGTTCATTTTCCATGTTGGTGTCAAGACCTATATTTGTGTATGACTTTGATAATGTTTTATTAGTTGAATTTAATTTCAACCCAATTAGCTTCTAACTTTTAAGGTATCTGGCTAGATTACCACATTTAAGAGAAATATTGAATTCCTCTATATGCTGTACAAATATTTTTAGGATTGTAAGCATATGTTTCAGAACTATAAGTGTATACACATTAATTCATGTGACATGCATCACCGAGTAGGTCATGTATAGAGGCTTGTGGACCCATCCATCCTGACAGTCTGTCTCTTCTTGCAGTGGAAAGGCAATGAGAGCCAAAGAGTAGGAGCTGAAAGGGGAATCAAGGGAGCTCAGGTCTCAGAGCTACTGAGCAGGGTCAAGTTGTTTAATCTGTTCCCTTTTGCATTTGCTGCCACCTTGTTCAATTAGACTGCAAACTGAGGCAACTCTCTTACTATGTGTTTCTCTAAAGTATATCACAACAAGATCCCTATCTCAGTTAGGGCCCCTAGGCACTATCATAATATAGATAATTAAATATACCTCATGTTTTTAAATTGTTTCCAATCAAATTCTGTGTTGAAGGACTTCATTTTGAATTCAGTCTGTGTGTGGGATAATAATTACTTATAATTATACTTGGTATGATTCCTACAGAAGACAGGGTTTTATGGTGGTATCACAGAACTCATTAAGTTGTTTTTTATTAAGTCGTATAAGCATTTTAAAGAAAAGGTGATCCAGAAAGTAAATAGGAAAGCTCCATTTTAAGTTAGGATATTTTGATAGGTCAGCTGGGCAAGGAAGTGACTGAAAATCCAGTGATATCTATTGCAGATGAGCTCTGTTAGAAAACCATCTTCATATCAAAGCCTTCTCTATTCCAGAATAACGTGGAATTTGAGCTTCAGAAGGGACTGCAGTGATTTCTCACCCCTCTCCACTGGGGTGGATCATACCTGTAAGAATACAAAGAGCTGTTATGAACAGATACAAACATCAGCAGCCTGTGATTGGTTTAATAGGACAATAGTGATCAAGTACTTTCTGTAAATATGGTCACAATGGTGACCTCAGACAGACAAAATACTCTGGAAGTTGGCCAAGGTGCTTTTTTGTTGTTGTTGTTAAGTCTATCTTAGCAGACAGACATCATAGTTCTGAAGGCTTTTCTGAACATGCCCAGGCACTGCAACATGTCTTGTGCAGGGGAAAGTCACTTTGAAAACTAGGGCTGTCTGTTATGAAGAGGGCTACAGTCCTGCAGAGACAAATACAGGTGAGAATAGTTATGCTTTGATAGAAACAAGATTTTTCACCCCTGTATTATTTAAGGAAGCCAGTTATGTTGCACCATTGTCTAGCTACAGGTAGATTGAATCTTCCACATTTGGATCCTACTGATTGAATTTAAAGCTTCATTCTCAGTTTTGCAGTGCTATTGTTTACTTTATTTTAACAATAAAATGTAAGTGGCTCCTGCTGCAAAGTGACTCCAACCAGGCACCTTTTGTCTAAAGCTTTTATAATAGAGTCTGTCATATCTGAAAAACAAGTTAGCTTAATTTAGCTTATTCTGTGGGTGCACAAATGTTTTCTTCCAGCAGTGGATAAGCAAAGTCTTGATTCAATGGGGTTCCAGAGGACGCTTATGGAAGAAGAGTATATAGACCATGTGTATCCAGCAGAGGATGACTCCAAACTAACTCCAATAGTACAAGCTATTAGCTTATTCCTTGCATTTCAGGTGTCCTGAAGGAGGTTATTCTGATGTAGAGATGGGAAAGAACTGAGACGTTCATTATCCACTGTACTTCTCATTAAAGCATCGTCAATGGAAGGTAATGAATTTTACTAACCATCAGGTGAAGAGTGGTTGAAGACTCCTCTGTGGGTGTTTTGCCTACATGAAACCAAGAGCCAGAGTCATATCCTTCCCTGTTAATGTACACAGGATCTTTGCAGAAAAGATGGTGCAATGCTGTCAAGTGCAAGGTACACAGCCTCAGCAAGAGGCAGGATTCAGCTGCGTGTAGCTCACGCTTTCTGTGTGAGACATTGTGGCTGTGAGTAAAGGAGTAAATAAACAGTGCTTCAGCCCCAGTGCTGAAACAAGCTAAGTCTAGTCCTGCACAAGAGTATGTATGTGATTAAGAATCTGCTAAGAATTGGGCACCGAAGATAAGAAACTCATGTTCATTCTGCTGTGAATAATATCTATGTCCTCAGAATGCAGGCCAACTAATGTTTTATTCCTTAGTCCTGTCTGTTTTGGGGGGGAAGAGAAAGAGGAAGAAAAAATCTCCACACATCTAAAGTCTGTGGAAACTTTGGAAATGACTGAGCAAAGAAGCATATTGTCGTGAGTTGTTGCTGGGTGTGCAAATGCTAATGAAAACTTTACTTCATGTCCTATTAAGAACTACAGATGTTATTGTTTCCAATCCAAACACGTACAAGAAATATTTGCAGAACTGTCAATGTCATGCTTGATTACTAGACAGAAGAGGGAAGTACCTTACTCCAAGCTATTGTCCCCAGCCTCTTTGTATCTCCTTACTTGAAGCACTTTACCTAGAGATGAAAGTGCCACTTATGTATAAATCTGAGAGTTGCAGAAGAGCCCTTTGGAAAGCAATGAAATCCAACTTACTCAAGATGATCTGACAACAATGGCCCTTCTTTCGCCTTCCTGTAATCTTCAGGCTAATAGGAATAATAATATATTCTAGCATTTTTCTGTATGTATTTATTTATTTATTAGATGGAGGGGGAAGGAGGAGGTGACAATTCTAGTAGACCTATGACTTGTAGGAGTGGAAAGTATTTCAGTACTTTCTTGACATATTTTTATTTTTTTTAAGAAGAGATTCACTCTACAAATTGCATGGATTTTTATTGGAGACTCAATTCCTACAGTTTTCTTTTTATTTGTGCTTGAAGAACATGCCCTTTAGTGTGATTAAGGAATAATTGGATTCATTTTGAATTGTGGTAAATGGCATGGCATTCTTTTCATGGAGTTTCTGGTTCTGCAATTACATTTCTGCAGCACTGTCTAGCAGTCACGAAAGATTAGCTGTGTTTTCTTCTTCTGCCACACAGTTCTCTAATCTGCCTGGAACACAAATAGATCAAGAAGTGCAGCTTTGTAGATTGTATCAAATGCTTCTGTATGTTGCTTTGTGACTGTTGGGTCATTCTTGGATACATAGAGTTGACATATATCTCTATAAGAATTATTTCCAGAAAATATGTACTGCACACTGTCAGAAGGGTGTTCTCTTTCTTCCTTTTAAGTTCAAATTTCATAATTAGAACAAGATGAACAATAGGATCCTCTCACAGAAGAATAAAGATGTGTTCGACTCCCTTTCTACTGCCTTTGAAAGATGAATAAATGGGTATTTTCTACAGCCCTGCTTAATCTTCTGTTCCTCTTCACACCTTGCTACATTTTCGAGCATTTCAATAGGGATGCGTGAACTGCTTAGATAAGAGCCAAATCCAGAAAGAACTTCAAAAGAAAAAGATGAGGCCAGGCAGCCTAGAGAATTCCTTTGGAACACAAAATGCAGGTATATTTGGTACAAGGTGTAGGTGATGACCTTTGTTTTGTTATAATTTTACTTTTCATACACATGCATTTTCCTTCCCTGCTTCCTTGTTTCCTAGAATCTTCTCATCCTTCCCTGCCTTCCTCTCCTTTCCTTCCATATCCTTCCTTTTGTTCACTTCCTTCCTTTCTCTCCAGGAGGGTGCATGGTACTTTAAGATGATCATGCATCTGTGACAGAAGAAGCTGTTTCCTTTCTATTTCATGTTTTTACATTTTCAGAGGAGTAAGAACTTGCACATCACTTATGCTGTTGTTTCCATTCTGGGGCACGGGGGATTTAGCTGAGTGACTCTCATTGCTGTTAATGGGATTTGTTCAGCTAAAGTCTTGTGCAAGCCAAGCCTTTTCAAAAGAGAGAATTTCTTTAGAAGTACAGATAGACCTGGTTAAAGATTCTTTTGACGAGATATGAGGCAAGATCTTAGAGCATATCTAACAATTAAAGAATGTGGACAACTTTTCACAAGTTAAAAGTATTAATCTCACTATTATGGCCATAGTTCCATTTGGTTAATTACTTCCTGCTGTGTAAAATTCTTCCTACAATTTCACTTAAAGGTATTTTTTATGTCTGTCTAGAATGGCTACACAATGTTATTGCATGATTTTTAAAGCTCAGCTCCTCAATTATCAGAAAAAATATTTGCCAAGTAAATGTTTCTATTAAAATTGTCATTATCCGTCAAGTGATTTATTCCATGAGCAGTATTTGCAGAGCTATACAGCTGGTTGATTACTAGTACTGCAAAAAATTACTCTAATAAATTAGTTGAGAAAAAAGGTAAAAATTAATTAAGATAATGTATAAATTGGATAATATTTGTCCAGCTGTTTTTTGAAGGCTATCACCTTTCGTTTTGCTGGGCTTACATACTGGCAAAGCAATCCCTATATAAATAGTTCTAAGTTTATCCTGTGATCTGCCATCCTTACTTGAAAAATGTTGTATAAATGATCATTATTATTATTGTAAATCAAACCCTATTTTCATTTGGACTAAAATATAATGACATTTGAACAAGCAAGGCAGTGGGGCTGTAGACGAATTAAGTGCCAGGTGGTTTTATGTGTGCACTTTGAGATAAAGCCTAGGTTGTTCAGAGTCTGTGAATAAATGTCTATCCTGCTGGAAGCAATTGTTTGCTTGATCTTTTTTTAAAGTCCCAAAGTTTTTCTAAAATTAGCAATAGTGTAAGTACAAAACTTTGCATACAAGTTAGCAAGTTCACTACAGTGAACAATGTCTTCATCCATTACATCCCTTGAGACATGTTTTTGAGATGTTTTATTTCATTGGGCACAATAAAAAGAATAAAACAATCTTTATTTTTACAGAAAAAAAAAACAACGAACTCTCAAAAAAACTCTCAAAAAACATTTTTTTCACAAAATTCCTTTCCAGGTTAGGCCACCCTTCTTTGAGAAAGCAAGACCCCAGAACTCAGTACCTTTAGAATGGTTATTTTAGGAATCTCATCTACAGAGAAGTCTATTAAACATATGCAATATCTTCTGTATTTGTCTTTCATAGAAGAATTTTACAGCAACAAAATTGTGGAATCACAGAATCATAGAATCATAGAATAGTTTGGGTGGAAGAGACCTTTAAAGATCATCTAGTCAGCCACCTTGTCATGGGCAGGGACATCTGTCACAAGATCAGGCTGCCCAAAGCCCCATATAAACTGACCTTGAACACTTCCAGGGAAGGGGCATTCACAACTTCTCTGGGCAGCCTGTTTCAGTGCCACACCACTCTCATAGTAAAGAATTTCTTCCTTATATCTAATGTAAATCACTCTCTTTCAGTTTAAAATCATTACCCCTTGTCCTTATTATTACATGCCCTTGTAAAAAGTCTCTCTTCATCTTTTTATAAGCCCCCTCCAAAATCTCTCAGCTTTTCTTTGTAGGAGAGGAATTCCAACCCTCTAATAATTTTTGTGGCCCTCCTCTGGTCTCCTCCTCGCTCTAAAGGGTCCATGTCTTTCTTGTGCTGGGGGCCCCAGTACTCCAGTTGGTGTCTCAGAACAGCAGAGAAGAGGGGGAGAATCACCTCCTTTGACCTACTAATGACATTTCTATGACTTCTTTTGATGCAGCCCAAGATATGATTGGCTTTCTGGGCTGCAAGCACACACTGCCAGCTCATGTCCAATTTTTCATACATCAGTACTGCCAGGTCCTTCCCTGCAGGGCTGCTTGGACGTCCATCCCCAAGTCTATACGGATGTTTGGGATTGCCCTGACCCAGGTGCAGTACCCACCATGATCTCAATCCTACCATCTGTGTCATTGAAAAAGATATGAAACAGCACTGGTCCCAGTATGGATCCTTGAAGGACACCACTCATCACTGATTTCCACCTAGACGTTGAGCCACAGACTGCGACTCTCTGAATGAGGCCATCCAGCTAAATCCTTATCCACTGAACAGTACATCCTTCAAATCCATCTCTTTCCAATTTAGAGACATGGATGATGCGTGGGACTGTGTCAAAAGCCTTTCAGAGGTCCAGGTAGATGACATTGTTTGGTATTCCCTTGTTCACTGGTATAGTCACGCTATCATAGAAGTCCACTAGATTGGTCAGGCACGATTTACCACTGGTGAAGTCATGCTGGCTGTCTTGAATCACCTCCCTGACTTTCATTTACCTTAACATAGATTCAAGGAGGTTCTGTTCCATGATATTCCCAGGCACAGAGTTGAGGCTCACAAGTCTATAGCTCCTTGGGTCTTCCCTTCTTAAAAATGGGTCTGATGTTTCCTTTTTTCTGGTCATTGCAGACTTCACCTGACTGCCATTTTAAAAATATGATGGATAATGGTTTGGCAACTACATCAGCCAGTTCCCTGAGTACCCTGGGATGCATGTCATCAGGACCCATAGACTCGTACCTGTTCAATTTCATCAGGAGGTCTTGAACCTTATCTTCACTTACAGTGTGTGACTGCACTCCTCCAGTCCCTTCCTCGAAGTTCAGGGAACTGAGAAACTTGAGAGATGTGGGAAGCTTGATTGCCAATGAAGACTGAGGGAAAAAAATTGAGTACTTCAGCCTCCCTACATGTCCAGGTGGCATCCCTGTACTCATCCCAGCCAAATGTCTCTGGTTGCATTGCCTGTGCATTGCTTTCTTACTCTTCAGTTTGACTGGGGGGGCCTTACTCAGCCCTGTTTTCTTGCATACGAGAATTTAGGAGACATCTTTAGCCTGTTACTCTTATTGGGAAGGATCTGAAGTTTCATGTGGACCAATGGATTTTAAACAGAAGTGACAGTTTGCCTAATACATTTAAAAGTACATGGTGGAGTAATGAGCTTTATGAAATATGACACCCATGAGAGACTGGTGAGTCTTGGAAAAGGCAATCTACTTCCTTCAGATTTATAACATCTGAACTGCATTCTGTTATCTCAATATGTATTTACATTTCTCCTTTTTTCCTGTCTATCTTTATAAGCCCCTGCCTCTACCTTAAACCAAAACAAAAAACTTTCCATGTTTACGAATTTAGTGCATTTACTGTAATCTAACTTTACAGATTTAGGTTCACTTAAAATCTGAACATGTTCAAAGGTGGAAAGTGTGCTGGAGCCAACATGAATCCTTGGTTATTTTAGTATATGTCTAGATGGTCATAAGGGCTTTCTGCTCATTTGTCACACAGATGGCTGCTAAGACAAGTGTCAGTAGAATAGCACTGTAATCAGGATACACAG
This sequence comes from Anser brachyrhynchus, assembly GCF_964034855.1. Classification (NCBI taxonomy): domain Eukaryota; kingdom Metazoa; phylum Chordata; class Aves; order Anseriformes; family Anatidae; genus Anser; species Anser brachyrhynchus. Next base: position 59,905,494 of record NC_137696.1, on the reverse strand, counting down.
GTAGTGACTAAAGAAAGCAACTTTTCAATGTGAAACTCCCTTTCAAAGTACTAAAACACATTTTTTGGACTCTTCAGTTATCATCAGAGAAAATGTGTGAATGTTTCCAGTGTTCTATGAAGCCAGTTAATTTTACCTGGGTGTGATACTAGATCAACAAACAAATGACTTGAATAATTTGTACGAGAAAACTAGAAGGTAATAAGAGAGGCAGAAAGTAACATCTGTCTTAGGCTTTACTCTCAATCTTGACCACAGAAGATATTTGTGCTAGTTTTTTTTTTTTTTTTTTTTAAATTAGTCTAACAAAAAAGCCCTGAAAATGAATATATATATATATTCATATATATATATATATATACACACATATATACATATCTATTTAGGTATGGTTGAGGAGAATATTCATCTTTATGCCAGTTTGGTAAAGTTATTATGTCGATAGGTGCTTTGTGTCTGTCAGGGCACAGTTAGGGCTGAAATCACGCAACTATCTTTTACTTTACTGGAAGCAGGGACAGATGGAAAGTTATCTTGTAGACATGGCGTTCAGTGATACAAGAGAGTCAACGGAGAAGATTTTTCACCTCTGAAGACCAATGATCTAAGTCATATCAGTGAGGAGATATGTTACAGGCAAAAATGAGCCCATAATATCAATGTAAGCTCATGTGAGACTGATTATTATGTTGGCCTAATGCCCTCTTACTTTCCCTTACCATGAAGCATAAATAATATCCCAGATCTCAGTCATGATGCCTGCATTCATTCTGCATGCTTCTTGAGAATTCTTGTTACTGACAGGACAGAAATTCATTTGCTTAAATATTTTTTTTACGTAAATAATTGAGGAATTTTCAGGTAAGTTGAGGCATGTTTTTGACTGTGTTTTGTTCAGTTACCACAAAGTTCTATATAACCAAGTATTACTACAGTAGCTCAAGAACAGGTGATTTTTAAGCTCTCAGATTTGCATGATTATAGGAAGCAAAATTAAATGTCATTTCTGTGATCATTTCTCACAGGTAATTGATTACAAAATTACGTCATAAATGTACCGTATAACTTCTTATATCACAATTAAATAACACACTTTTAAATCCAAACAAGAGGGAAATTTTTGTTGTAAGTCTTCAATCATTTTTTCCAGTTGCAAATAAATAAGGTTTGGAATCTAAATGGACATTCCTTTATGTAAATTTTAGAATATGATTAATTTTTTGGGGATCAGATTCAAAGTATTCAGCACCTTCATGGTTCTTAGCACTGATGCAAAATCACAAATACTGCAGACATATAAGCTGAAAAGGAAAGCATATTTAAATTGTTGAAAAAGGCAGAATTTCTTTACTATACGCTGAATTCAAATACCTTACAAATAGATGACAGACTGTATTACCGACCCATTCAGTGATCTCAAATATTCTCTTCCTTAAGTCTCTTCCAGGGAAACTGTGAAACATTTGGAAAAGCAGTTTTAAGCCTAAAAGGGCAAGGGTGAAAAGAAGGTAAAGATGAAAGAACAAAAGGACAAATGTAGAGGAGAACAACAAAATAAAAAAGCACACACAAATTCCAAGCCTTTTTTGTTTCTCAGAAATTTGGATGAAACAATTGACCTGAAATGATGGTGAGGTGATTAAATTGAGAGATGCCATAGACATTAACGTCAGTTTGTATTAAACCTTACAAATATGCAGATAATCAGAAGAGAAACAGCTGAATTTCAGGGTTGATAAATGCCAGATAGTGCAGATTTAAATGCCCACAGACAGTGCTGAATTCACGATCATCACTCAGAAAAAAGAGCAGGGAATCGCTGTGGACAGCCCAGTAAAACATCTGCTTAGTGTGAAGTGATAGCTGGAAATACAGATAAAACATTAGAGTAATACTGAAAATATAAAACCATTGTACACATCAGCGGCATATTTTCAGCTGGGCTATTTCATTCATTTCTTGTCATCCCATCTGAGAAAGTTAACAGAAAAATAAATATGAACAACAACAACAAAAAAAAAGAACAGAAAAAAATGCAACAATGTTTTTAAAGGAACACAAATCTTTGAAACTACACCATGCAGTGGTACTTTTGGGATGAAATGTGTGAAAAGAAAACCGAAGAGCTAATCAACCAGCTGACAATGGCAGCAGTTGCAAAGCTGGAGCATCTGAATGACTAAATGCTTTGTCAAGTGGGAATATGAGGACTGTTAGCAGTCCTCAGATATTGATGAAACCTCTGTTTCTTCCTTTCAAAACAAAATGAAGGCAACAAAGAATAAGGGACCTCAACTGCAAATACAATTCACTTGCTGTTTTCCCCTATGTGCTCTACAGTGTTTCACAGGAGGCCATTCTCCTAAAATGTTGCTGGAGGCTGGGACACAACCACAGCAAGATGTTCCTCTTGCTGGAGGCTGGGACACAACCACAGCAAGACACGCTCTTTCCCCTTCCAGCTGATAAAAACCCGATGAACCTTTCCATCAAACTCCCACTATCCCTCCTCCCTTAAGTGCAGATATCAGGAAAACTAGGAACTGAAATATCCACCTATGATGATAGAGAATAGCAGAATTTTATTTCCCTCCACTTGGACTTGATTCCACTCCAACTGATTGCAGTTATGTGCTTGCAAATGACTGAAAAAGGAATAAATTCTGTCTGTTGAAAAAAACTTTTCCATCAATGTGAAATTCTCTAATGACAGATCTTCACAGAATTATATGGGAGTTATACTAGCAGAAAATTTGACTCCAAATCTGTGAATTCATTAGCCTGTTGTTTGTCTCTCTTTTCCTTTCTGATAGTAAAGGGCTGAAAGATTTTTATGTGCTATTTAGACTCGCATTTGGTAGCTTATTCCCTTTCTGTATGGAAATTAACTGTAATGGTTTGTGTTTTTATTCAGCCACAGAGCTAACATACTAACACTTGCTTAAACATCTCCAAGTGCTTATAGGGGAGACAATGTCTTCTCAAACATCGAAATGTTAATTCGTAGGTAATACCAGATACTAATATGAAACAGATCTGAGGTGTGGAATTTTCCGCCGCCCTTGCTCCTGTTTGGAGTTACAGATACTTGCTCCATGGGCCTGACAGAGCAGTGCAGCTGCGAATATTTCAAAATTTCCATCATGAAATATGAAACTTCTGTATTTGAAAGATGTCTCCCAAGGATTCAAGACTGGTGACATGAAAGCTTATCTCCCAAGAGTTAGGCCATGGAACAAATAGATTCTACCAAGCAGCTATTCAAGCTTCATTAGGAGTAATTTTTTAGCGGTGAAGCATTCTTTGAAAGATTTTTTTTTTTTTTGGAATTATTATTCTCTCTCATATCACTCACCTTTAACATTCAGAAGCATCAGATCATGCTGGAAGAGAATAAAATAAGGTGACTCAATTCAAATTGGGACCAGGGTATGTGACATGTTTCCTTCCTTCCTTCCTTCCTTCCTTCCTTCCTTCCTTCCTTCCTTCCTCCCTCCCTCCCTCCCTCCCTCATTGGGGACATAAATTTGGCAGGATAAACTCAGTTTATCAAAGACAAAGGTAGCTGAATGGTGTGTGCACTAGCCATTCTAATACTGCACAGTTCTCAAAATAGGTCTCTGGTAGAGAATATTTTTTTATACAGCCTGATTTTCTACAGCACTGCCATAGTATCACTGTGTCTCTAGGCTACTGCTTTATCACTAACACATTAATCCTACCAAATGTCTGTTATTTATTGTGCCATGGAAACTCCAAGGAGAGAAAATACACCCAGCAACTTTTTGCATCCTTTTTCAAAGCTCTTGACCCTGGTAGCCTGTAAGTTAGTTGAAATGATTGAACCTTACAGGTGAAGGAAATCAAGATTCTGAGCACCTCCTGAGGGCTGACGGTGAGACATACAACCTTTTCCTTTCAGTTAAAATCCAACCTCCTGTAGAATTTTTCTTATAAGCTACTACATAAGCAGTCATATACAAAATGTACAAACCCCATTTAACAGATTTCAAGCACATAATTTCCGTGAAAACTACTAAATGAGCCTCTGAATGAGGAGGGGAGCCTTTTGCACCCTGTTCCTGAAGAACCTGGCTATGGCATGGTCAGGGGGAGGTGACAGAGTCACCAGATAACAGGATGCCCCTCAGACGCCACACTTTGGGTTCTATTTTTTTCCGCCAGTCAGATATATGAGGGTGGTTATTTTGTCCCACCCATATTCCCCATTTGCTACACCCCTCCATTGTGAAGCTGAAGCACACATCACGGAGGATGCCCTAGCATAGATGCAATGCTTCCCGGGCTGTAGTCACAGCTGCCAGGCACTCCCAATAATGGAGAAAGTGACTGCTCCCCACTCCAAGAAATGTATGAAATGCTACAGGTTGATAAAGAGAGCTGCTGTGATTTGTTTTCCATAGTGACAAAAGTCTAGGGTTTACTTGGCACACACGTATACACACACAGGATCTTTGGTAAGGAGGTGTTTGAGGAAACTGCTGTGGGGTTGTCAGGAGCCCCTTGCAGGCAAACTTGAAGGATGGGTAGGTGTTTGCTCTGCTCCTGAGGGCACTTGCTCTCCTTTTTGAATCCTGTTAAATCTTTCTGTCTTATAAAGAATATTTTCCCTGGAGACTGTAAAGACACTTCAGAAGAGAGTTCTTTCTCCACCCTGTTTTGAATGCAGTAGATTTCACCAAGGATAAGGAATTTTCTAAAGACCTTCTCTCTTTTTACATTTAAATTACACGCGGGATGAACCATGCACTATGCTAGCAATATACCCTGTGAATTTTGCTTTTGGGTAGGAAATGTGGCTTTCCAGCAAGAATGCTCTGTTTATTTGTCAAGTTGAATTGCTCCTTCCTCGCCTGGGGTTATAAGAAAACATTTATTTTATTTTTTTTTTTAAATGGGGAAACAAATGAATGGTTTCCATAGCCCTTAACTCACAGAATCCCAGTTTAAGGTTTATCACAAACTTATAGGGAAAGTGGTGTTTGCTGAATGCCCCTTGTTAAAACATTGGCAGCACATCACAAATTCAGGAAGATGCCAGATGTCCCACTTGGTGTAAAAAACACAGCAAGTCTGAGAAGTGTGGATAGTTTCCAGCATGAGCTGTTAGATACTAAGACATTATTATTATTATATTTTTTAATATATATTTTGATATATATTTTGGTTGTGCTTCAGTTTTTGCTAAAGCATGCCTTTAAATAATCAGAAATAAAAGTATGGAGAGAAGCCTGAGACTGTGGTTATCTTCCCTTGCTGGTTTTCTTTCCCTTTAGAAAGAGCACACACTGAATTTTAGACGCCTTTAGAAGGTAGTGGTGTGCCTTGCAATTTTGGGAAGTGGGATTTCTGTTTGTGTATGCGATCTGAAAGGCAGATCTGAATTCAGACCTTTGCTTTGAATGTAATAAAGTTTTCCACAGTTACAGCTTCAGATTCCTTCTGCATGGGAAAACTCATGTTTTGGTAAAACTGACCATGTAACATCCATGTGGTTGATGTCCACTGACCAGGGAGCTGGGTATGAACCCAAGGATGAAAGAAGTGCAGATGTATTCTTGGTGATTTTTTTTCAGTTATTGCCTGTTGAGGTAGTTGAAACCTATGTAAGCTTGAGCAATCTCAGGACTGACAGTTTTTTTAGAGATCAAGGTAAAGTTATTCTACCATTGACTCTTTGATCAGGGTCTGATACAACTGAACTTCAACCTGACTCAAGGGAATATGCAAACGTTTCGCTACAGAACCTGGGAGTGGTCAGAAAAACAGTTCTTGCAAATTGGTGTGTACATCTGTAACAGTACTGAGAATATAAGAGTATATATAATGTAAAAGATAAATACGGGGACTTCTTAATGCTTGAAGTGCTATAAAATAACACAAAATTGGGAAGCGTTTTGAAGTCAGTTGATATGAACTACATAATGCCACAAATCTAGCTGGGTAACTGGACAAAATCCCTTTCTCTTACTTTAAAATAAATAAATAAATAAATAAATAAATAAATAAGCTGAAGAAAAATCCTTATCAATGTGCCCTGGAATAATTTTTATAGACTTTATTTTCCCTTTTATTTTTAGTGGCTAGTACTGCAAGCTAGGTAGCTGGGAGCTAGTTTTAGGATCCTGCCTAGTTAAGCCATTCTGCCTATGAATGTGCTTATTCTATTAATGTGGCTTCAGTGAACAGAGAGCCAAACACCTGCAGCTTTAAGGGACTTTATTTTCATTTGGAGAAGGAAAAAGGGACTCTGGTAATGGCATTAATCTGATTTCTCACTGAATTCTTTTATACTATGATTTTAAATGTTTTATGTCTGGCATTTGAGAGGGATTCCACCGAAAGCATGCGAAAACTACACAGAAAGTTATTTGACATTACAGTTGTGATTTCATACCTCAAAAGGTTGTGCTTTTTTTTTTTTTTTTTTTTTTTTTAAGCTTCAGTACTTCCAGACCTGTCTTTGGAAAAGTCTCAGACGCTTTTGTGTGGTGCAATGGTCACACCCAGTGGCCAGTTGGGTTAATCACATATGTGTATTCCCTATGGATATCTGAGGCAGTCTGTTCCGGGAATTGCCTTTTATATGCTATGACAGCTTTGAATCTAACTAGATAGAAGGAAAGCAACGTATGTCCACCTTCATCTTATGGTTCATTCCCAAAAGTCCCTGACTGATCAAAAAGAAGGTCCACACCATTCATGAAATGAATAGCAAAGAGAAGATGAAACCCCCATGGAGTCTGACATTCTTGAAATTAGGACCTTTGACTATAATGAGATGGTGTTTTAAAAGAATGATTCAAGGACAGAGAGAAACAAAAAAATCTACACTTTTTCTTAGTTTAAATTCAGCTTCCTTTTAACTGTGGATAGCCTGAAACATTTGAACATATGTCTGAGTCTTCCTTTTTTTTCTCTTTTTTTTTTCTCATTATCAAGGTAATTCAAAAAAAAAAAAAAAAGAAAAAAAAAGAAAGAAACCATTTTCCATTTTTCCTTTCTATATGGCCTTTCAATATATGAAAAATGTATGGAAGTACGATGGATAATCAAAAGAGGTGCATACACATTGCCCCCTCCCCTCCCAGCCTAACTACAGCATCCTCTATTAGCATCACAATAACACTAATGTTTTCTTTCTCTCAATGTAGACCATTTTGCCAAGGTCCCTGTTTTCAATTAGTGTCAGCAAATGACACAGGGGTGGGAATACTACAGGCATGTTCTGTGGAGGTAGCATTGCAGAGGCTGATTTTGGGGTGGGGGATGGGAGAGCCACCTTTCAGTGGGGAAAGGGAGGGACTGCTCTGCACATAAACCCTGGCTTTAATGCTCCCAAGGATACGGATGTTAGTTCCCTGCCCTACATCACACATGTGAAAGTGGTCTCCTCCAAAGCCCTGAAAGGCATGGTAGAATTCATTTACACAGAGTGTGAACCCATTTAATGATCAAATAGTTAAATCTGCTTTACTTAACTTCATTGGTATTGCCCCAAATGTTGTAAAACATTGCCTCAAAAACATAAACGGGTGGATTTGTAGGTTTTTTAGCCTTTTAACAGTTCCTCCACCTTCTTTGGAACAGGCAATACTTGTCAATATCTACACTTCTCACTTGTTTTACCTACAGCATCTGCTACTCAATTCTGCCTTTTTATTTTTTCCTTTTTTTTTTTCCTTTTCTATTTATTTTTTTTTTCCCAGGAAGTGGAGAAGTTGCTCCCCTCTGATATAAAAACAAAACTCTGCTCTGGTTTCAGCATTGTTGTCTGGGTGTTGGCGCCATCAGGAATATTGGGCCAGGGCTTTGATAATCTTTTTTTTCTACTGAGAAGCCCTTATACATTTCCTGGTCAAGATGCAGACTATGGGTACTGGATTTGAATGTGCTGGCAGCTGTCTGTTTCACTCACTTCCCTCAAACAGACCTTTCACATACAGCCCATGGTCTCCCAGGGTTCTCCGGGACACATGTTGGACTAAGCAGAAAAAGCATTTGGAACAGATATTTTTTTAAAGAACCTTGAATTCCTTTTCCTTGAGGAAATTTCCTTTTTTTTTGTTTTTTTTTTTTTTTCTTTTGTTTTGTTTTTTTTTTAGTTCACTGAAAAAAATCCCAACATGTGACATTGTGGACATTCAGACAGTGACTCCACAAATTCTCATTCCAACTGAGACAGTCAGCTGAAGTCAACACATGATGAAATCTGGGCTCTCTGCAGTGAGCTTGGAGGTTTTAGGCCAGGGTTCTCCTCCAGCAGCCCATGCACTAAAATATTACAGAGGTTTCCATACTGCATTTTCTTGTACCCCACAGTCTGGAGATATTCAGTACAGAAGTTTGTGCTTAAAGCACTTTTCATTTTTGCTTTGCAGGTCACATTAAAGTGAACAGTTCCACACTGGATCAAGCTTGACAAAAAAGAACAGTTATACCTTAAGAAAAAATTTGGCCTACTTTTTGTCTCAGTTTTCCTTTTGCTTGTTTGAAGATGTAGGTTGATCTAAAGGGACTCTGTCAGGTCCTCTTTGCCCCCAGATTCAGATTACATTTAAGAGTAAACAAAACATTTACAAAAATATCCTAAATTTAGTGAAAGTTTTTGTGGTTTAGTAAAAATGAGAAAACTTAAGTGGAAATACTTCATATACTCCTATGTGCAAAAGATACTCCTTTCCTCTGTGGCAAAATAGCACTGGTGCATAAGAATCACAAAGGAAAATTTCATATAAAATAAACAAAACAAAGCCATCAATGCTGCTTTTTCTGATTAAACTGAGGAAAATTAGAGAAGTGTTTTCCTATTTCTACTGTATTGATGTAATCCCATTTAAAGCTCCAGTTGATATCTAGGTCTATTTACATGAAGTGCCAAATCTCTTAATTAATGATTAATAAACGAAGGTGAAAAGTGAAACGTTTTGTAAAGCTCCTGTTATAAGACCTCAAGTAGGAGTAAATACAAAAAAAAAAAAAAAAAAAGGAGTAAATAGAAGACATGCCTGTACGTGTTGCACTGCTAAATAAAGTCTCCTTCACTTTATCTTCCTGAAATAGATATGGTATGTTGTTTTGAAGGGGGCTGGCCCATTCCTCTTGCCAGTGTGAAATCAGATTTTGTGGAAAAATATCCTGTTAGCCCAGGCTTTGCAATGGAGACAGAATGAGTCCCTCTGGGCTGCCCCCATGTTTGCCTATGAGAAGGTCCAGCAAGTGAGGAATGAGTTTAGCTGAACGCTTTGTCTGTTGTTGGAGGAGCATGTCTGCTACGCATGCAATAAATCTGGGGTCAGGCCATGGAGTTCTGCACATCCCCACTTTTCATCTCCTCTCCTTGTGCCCATCCCAAAATAAATATTCATTTTAGGGAGGAGATGCTGGTCCAGAAGCTAAAAAGAAAAAAAAACATTGGAGTACTGCTGCAAACAGTATTTTTCTCCTGTTTCCCCAGGACTGAGAGTAAACACGAAGAGTTACTGTCCATGCAGAGATTCCCCAGCATGGACTTTCTGCATGTGCAGTGGCAGGATCGATGTTGTTATGGTCTGTGAAGCTGAAGGTCCACCAATAATGAGCATGTATTACTTCTGCTGAAAGCACAGTCTTCGTGATTGCAGGGGGATTAAAATCCTGTCAAGTCTGAATCCAAAATGAGGTCAGTGGGAGATTTCTGAAACATACCCTTCGATCCATGCTTCAAGGTCTGTCGAGGGTGCACTCAGGTGTGCCGAGGCTTGATGCACTCTGGTGCCTCCTGAAGCAGCTATGCCGTTGCAGAGGAAGGACCACTGTGATACTATTAAATATTCCATCTGGAAGCAATCCTGCCACCCATTCCCCAGAATTATACAGGGTGAAAAGGATGCAGCACACAGGGTTTAGCAGGCAACAAGAAGACAAGACGTTTATACAAACACTGAGTCTCTAACTTAAATGTCACCAAGAAAGCCTGTGCAATTTACTTTAGTCCTATCTGCCAGTCTGACCAGGGTCGTCATTTTTGTGCTAAGGGCATGACAGCGCAACACCAGCTTTAATGGATTTGAGTGTGCAACATCATACAGAGGCATGTTTGCATGAAATTATGAAACAGCAACATCCTGCACTCACTTGGCTTTTTCCCACTCAGTATATTAATACATGAATGTTGCAATTACTGCATGCAGACCTCAGATGAGGATCCAAAAAGCAAACGACCTCCCTCACCCAAAATGGTAATTAAGCCACATGATGCCCCTCTGCTGTTTGTTACACAGCAGCTTCTCTTACTTGGATCAAGTTTGTTCCTATCACTTTGAATGCAAAAAGCAGTTGATCATTTCATCCATGTGACTACAAGGGTGACTGTCACAGCTTGCAAAGCATATGGTAGTTCTTGCAATATCAATAATAATCTCTAAGTAATGCAACTTTGGGTTGTAGTCATCTTTTATTATCACTCCAGTCTTCCAGTAGGCTCCTCCTGTCTCTCCCTTTTAGAATTGTTGTCTTTCATTATTAAATAAAACCTTCTATACCCAGTGATTACATTATCAAGGATTACCTTCTGAAAGGGATCAAAACTGATCAAAATAAAGGCGGTGTTATTCTGAATAAATTTTACTTATTTTGAGGTCCTTGATCAGATCTATTAAAGGCTGAGATTAAACAATAAGCAAGTAATGTAGTAGGCATTTTGCAGATGGGGGCACTGAAATTTAAAGAGGAAAAAGGGATCTCTCACAGGTCTGTCATAAGGACTGAAACAGAACTGGAATTTTCTCCTTGAAGACTAAATGCGTCTCTTACAGATTCCAAGTGGAGTGGAGCTTATAAAGTGTTTGTTTAAAATCTGTGCATGGGAATGAAATACTTTTTGGTTGTCATTTTAAAGTCAAATTCTATTAAATAAGGAATAAAATCGACTGTAACTATAGCAGGTAATTTTTCTTTAGATGGATCAAAGTATTCAGTTCCCACACTGAAGTGAATTCAATATTGAGCATATTCACAGCATTCCTTACAATTTCTGTAAGATCTATTTAAACCCTTCTTTCTTCTAAATGAGATGCTTTGCACACTCTCTGCTTGTTACGGGGTATTGATAACATCTGTTTACTAATCTGAGAGCAACATCCAATGACTTCAGAGAATGTGACATGTTTGAATGGCTGTCATGTTAAGTCAGGTGGCAGAGTGACTGACTGGTCAGCTAATGAAAATAACATGGTTTTACAGGCAGAATGAAATGGGATGGCAGCAAGTGAGGGGGACCGGCTGCTTATAATGCACATTATTCAGGGAATGCAACAGTGAACCTACAGAATTGGTGGGGAAATTGTTGAAATGTGTTCATGTGTTTGGCCAGTGATTCAGAAGCTGGGTTTCTGAGTGTCCAAGTAAAGCAATTTCCTTGAGTTGTGCAAAGAAGGGGTAGAGCACTGTCATATTTAATTAGTGAAGCCCCTTACATTTGTTTCCTGGGCAGGTGAGTTTCATGGCCTTGCATCTGGTAGGATTGCAGATGCATTGCTGGTCAGGTTGCAGACCTTGAATTCTGCTGCCTCACTGGGACTAATATATCCTTGTAATTAACTTAAATAACTTATAATCAGAGAACTTTCTCCATTAATGAATTTAACATTTGAAAACATTTAACATTACTATCAATTGCAATGACAACAAGAGATCCTAACTAATATGACCTGTTGGGATACAGATTTTTCCCCAGCCTTTACAAATAGGCCAGCAGTCTGTGACACCCCAGGGTGTAGCCCATGCTGAGAAGGAAAAGGAAGGAGCAGGCTTTTGCCAGCTGTCCAAGGTAGGCTGGTCTCAGAGGCCTGGGGAACTTGATGTGCAGAGGTAAGCAGCCTGAGGACAGAGAAGAAAGCCAGAGAAGCTTGGCAAAAGGCAGAAAAAAGGGCAATGGCCTGGTAGGGTTGTGAATAGATCCCCCATCTTACAAGGGGAAATGGTAGAAGAGACCACAAGAGGAACATAGGTGGGATGTATATGTGAGCAGAGCCAATGGGCTTGGGAGTTAGGCTGCCATCAGCATCTGGGTACCAGTTCATGAAAATGTCTTTCACAGCAGTGGCCCTGATGAGGTAGAATAGTGTAAAGCAGTAAGTGATGTTATAATATTTTGGTACAAACTGCAGGTATTCCACTTCCCTCATAGCACATAAATTGCCCTTTGTCCAGTCTCTCCCATACCACTAGGTACTGTCAGTTGCTTCTTGGGAGGGGGGCATTGGTGAAGGAAGTTTTTTCAGCTGCCTATGGAATCCAGTCAGAATCCACTTGGAGACTGAAATCCTCTGCTCTCCTTGGTCAGTCCTCTGCTCTCCCTTCTTCTCTCTCCATGCTGGCCACCTAGGAGGGGGCAAAGAGGCAGAATTCTGGGAGCAGGGCGCTACCCTCACTGTGCTGCCTGCAAGGCTAGCTCAGAGTGGAGTGGCTTCATGAGGATGACCAGAGTTACATGTGCATCAGGGACACCATCAAGAGCTGTGGCTGATTCAGCTGGCTTTTCTCCAAGGGAAGCTGATTCTCTGGTCTGCCCTCAAGTGCTTCCGTCATTGCAAAATCTCCCTCTCAACTTGCCAAGACAGTTCTAGCACAGTGTGATGGCACAGTGGATACTTTGGAAGGGAAATAATGCAGTTTTCTTAGGGCTGGTGAAAGTAAAGGATTCCTCTTTCTGTGTAATCAAACTGGGAGTCTGTGTGAGCCTGTAAAATTGACCGTGAAGGGATCCCACACTTTTCTTTGCAATGGATGGGGAGGGAGGGACCTGTTATCTTTGTATGTTCTGGGCTACTGGCAAGATAAAAACACCCTTTTGGCTAAAATACTTTTAAAAGAAAGAATCTTATTGTGCCTGTTTCTTGTGTGGGTACAAAATGAAGAGGGAAGGCATAATGGGCTTTCTCTGTGCTCTTCCCACAGAATCAGACTTATCACATCTCACTTACATATCTCAAAGTGAAGCCTATTCAGATCTGAAACAGTTATCTTGAGCTCTTTTTATATTCAATGGAGAGAAATTAGACAGTGTTTTTCTCCACCAAATGAAGCAAGTCATCTTATCAGGTGGTCTAACACAGGCAAAAGAAAGCACCTTGTGAAGATGCATCCTTTAGATAACTAACTTTTAAGTGCACAGGTTATATGAAATGTATACAAGGCATAAAGATCAGCTCTTGTGCTGCTTCGTTATTCTGGGAGATGGAGGTCTCCAAAAGACCTCAGTTTGATGAATAATATTTCCTAACTTGCACTGAATTTTTGCTGATGAGTACCTGGTCCACAGACCAAGGGTTGTATCTTCAGGGTTGATAGGTGAGTTGAGGCATAGGTCAACAAAATAAAATGTGTAGGTTTGCAAGTGCTGCTCAGTTTCAATGGAAAATAAACTCACGAGTCTGAGCCAAACTGTCATGCTGCCATGAATCCAGATCTTGGTCATTTCCAATTTTTTCCAGTAATACCAGGATGATTTTTAAATATAAACTGACAGAAAAGCTTCCTTATGCAGCTGAGAAAAGAAAAATATAAAGCACAACTGAAATCATAGAGATCCATAATATTTGCCTACCCAGAAAAGACACATATCTTAGTCCAACTTTTCAAATAAGTACTAAGAAAAGATACCCATTTCTTCTATTATTTTCCTTGCTATTGTTCACTCGTGAATATGTAACACAGCATAACATTCTCAAACTATAATCTGCTCAACATTATCTAATTGCATCTGTCATTTTACTCTGGAATAAAATACTTCTGGGGAAAAAGAAATATGGAACTTAGCACTTGAGCTACCTTTTTAAAAATTGCTTCTGATTTTAAACATGTAGCAATGACATTTACCTGCTAAAATTTAAAAAGCAAAAACAATCTGCATGTTATCAAGCTCATATGTAGTTATCATCTGTAGCTCATATGATATAGTGTGTGTATACCTTGTTCAAGTGATTCGTAGGGCAAAGAAGCTCTCACATGAGAACTGAGCTAAGGTCTATATCTCTATTTTTGACATATGCTTTAACCAATCTACGGACTGCCTGTTTGGTATTGTTTAATTATTGTTCCACCAAATGTGCTAATTGCACTTTGGCTGTATAACTTGTAAATGGGAGGGATGCCAACATATTCACTAAGTAACATCTTTGTGCTATCCATGCCAGATTCCCAGAAAATACATCCAAGATGGTTATTGATCCTTTTTCTTGTGCTTTTACAGCTTAATCCTCCTTCATTCTTTTTCTTTTTTTTTTTTCTTTTTTTTTTTTTTCTGATTTTCAAGCTGATACTCTGTGAAAGTGATTTCCTTCAGCAGATTCCATGCCAGCAATGTACCGGTTTCTTGCAGCCTTCCATGTGCCTTGCAGTCTCTACTTTCTCACCTTTCTCCTTTCTGTCCTTTCCCCTTTGTATATTTTCTTTCTGCTCTGAGTGAATGAGGATCGGAAAAGTCTATTATTGCTCAATGGCTGGCATTCTTCAGTTGCACAGAAAGTATTAGGCATTAATTTGTTATTGCCTTCAAAAACCCTGGGAGCCTCTATGCAGACTTGTCTCCTAAAATTCAAGTACAAAGACAGTCTTGCCTTGTATGTGCTTACATAAAAAGCAAACAGCAGGGATTAATTACTTTAGACAGCTAAATAAATATTTATTTCCCCATAATAGTCTTCAAAAATATCTGTCACTGTTTCACTACCTAACAACGGCTGGTAGCGACAAGTGGGATCTTTTTCAATGGAAGCTGCTTTTTAATGAGTGTTTTTCTAGCAGGAGGTTTAATCTGATGATGCTTTTGGAGTGAGGCCTGGCCTATCCCAGTATAAACTCCATTTGATTAACAAAAGGCCTCATTTTTAAACTGACCTAGCTTAGCTGATGTTAGTTGATTCTTTTATTTGGCTCAGTCTTATTTCTGAGTCAATTAGCATTTAAACCAAGCTCCCACCCTTCATATAAACTCCCAACCACCCAAACCAAACAAAGCCACACTTTTGCCTGCTTTTAGGGGCCACTGAGCATCTATAAAACATCCTAATGTAAGATTCTTGTGTTGCCAGGTCTTATGACTTAGGAAATTCATCTAGTGAGTCTGGCTGATAATCATCTGGGCCATAATTAGATTAGGTATCTTCCTGACAATAGGTGCCTGCATTTCCACTTGTCCCCACTGCCTTCCCTGGGAAAGACCTCCTACTTGGAGAGAGGGGCAGGCAGCGAGCTACAGTACACCTGAAATAGCCTGAAAATGCAGAAATCAACCCAACCATGCACCTCTCTGAGGTAGCTCCTCTCTCTAGGATGTCAGGCAGCAAATTCCTTTTTATTTCCACTTGACTTCCCAGTACTCTTTCCCTTGGTTGCTGTCCCCTGGGATGCTGGGTCCCTCTTGGCTGGGTGAAGAACAGGGCATGGGATTTGCTTAGTCCTGAACCATCTGAGCTGGGGAAATATTGTCCTGCAGGCTGTCCCATGGCTGCCACTTATGATATATCTCTTCTGTCATCTCTCCCACGGCCATAAGTCATCTCCTGCTCTACGACTCCCTCACCTCCTGTGCTATCCGTATTGCTCCCCGTTCTTCCCTCAGGTCAGGTAATCACACACCTCCCATGAGGCACACTGGGCACCAGGGTGACATTGTGTGCATAACACCATGTGTTGAGCAATTCTGGCATGCGGGGCAGACACCATGCCTCGAAGAGAGACGCAAGTATCACTGCCATACCTTGAGGATGATGAGGTATGGCTCACGCTTTGCTGTGGTGTGAGCCTGGCAGCAGCTATAGTCATGGTCTTGGTGTGGAGGTGGTGGAAATGGAGCTAGCAACACAAAACAAATCAGGAAAGGTCTGAAATACCTATGCTATACCATACGGATGAATGCGGGGCAATATAGGTGTGTTTCTGTGTCTGGTCATCCAAATGCCGTTGCCTGGTGAGCAAAGATGCCACGCAGGCTTTTGAAGTTTTGTGTGAGGAGAAAGGAGAAGTAGATGAAACAGCTGACTGCCAAACACTATACATCTGAAACAGTACTATACATCTATTTCAGTCAGTTGAATCACACTCTTGAAGACCTGAAAAATGTGTGAGACTTTTAAAATGGTAGTAAGAAAATTATTGATTTGGTGTGTAGTTAATTAAATAGCAGCTGGTACTTTTTGCAGTTTTAGAGGATTAATAAAAAAAAAAAAGCTTTGATGACTGAAATGTTGGGCCATAATCAAAGAACATACACTAAACAAAAATTGTTTAAGATATTTTACAGTGAAAAAGAAGTTCTGCCTTTGTTATGAGGTGACATGAAGCAGTTGCTAGCAGCAGCTAGCAGCTGCAAAGGAGCAAGAACACAGGCTGTTCTTCTGACAGATGACGTGCCATCTTGTTCTCATGTATGTCTTTCGGAAATCTTTCAAATGCCTTGTTTCAAATTAGTGGTAGTGATTTGAAGAGACTTCGTCTAGCACTGGCAGTGATCCTGCTTTCAGAGGTGTTTCAACTCCATGACCTTTAGAGGTCCCTTCCAACCAACATCACTTTGGTAACATAAAACACTCAATATTTAATGCAGGTTTCCATTTCCACTGGTTTCCAGGTTGCTGCAGGCATTAATGGGCCAGCCTGTGTTTTTCAGGAAAATAAGGTTCTTCTTAGACCACGGAAAAAACTGAGCTGCTGAAGCTTCTTCAAGATCTAGTTTGTGCAAGTTTTCCCAACTGCATTAGTAGGAGAAAGAGATGCCAGTTTGAAACCTGCATAAAAGCTATGGTGTGGAAAGGGACCGCACCTTGTGCTACCACAAACAGCAGCAGTTTCTGCAGTAATGCCTGTACACCTCCTGCTTCTGGCAGAAGAACTAGCCCAGAGAGGGGAAGTTGTGGCTTGTCATCCCTGCCTTCACAGGGACAGGCCCAGGTCATGTCCTCCTGGGACAGAGGTGGAGCATGGAGATAGAAACGAAGGGAGCATGAGGAGTAGATGGACGTGTTGTGGAGGCTGGAGAGGGATGGCCTTGAAACATGTGAGAAAAACAGTCTCAGAGAGCCAAAGTCAAGGGGAGTCTGGGCTTGGGGAGGAATCGACACGTAGAAAAGCCGAGTGAGGATAAAAAGGAGAGTGAGAGAGGATGATGGTACATCCTTCCCCACCTTGGCCTTGAGGGAGGAAGCACGCTATGGACGTAAGATCTGCACATGCTGAAGGGATGGCAGACTACGCAGAGCCACCAGGCTGAGAGAGGAGGTGGGAGAATGGGGAATCCTCAGTGCAATGTGAAAGGGGGAGAGGGACCGATAGGTACCTTGTTGCATAATGCATGATGGGCAGCATCTCTGGCAGCCAGACTTTTTGGAACAGCAAAATGTGCAGCCCCCAGGGTGTTCCATGGAAAGCAGGATGGGACTATATTGTAGTGATGCAACCTGTCACCTCCCCTGGTTTTGGGCATGGGATAGAGAGAAAAGAGTTTTTTTCAGGAGAAAGGGTTCCAAGTCACCTCTCTTCATCTCCATTCCCTCCATTCTTTATGTTTGTTTGTGCTGTCACAAATAGATTTTGGTTGGTGTTTTAATATTCATTCTACGCATGTTAGGGTAACTCCATCCCTGATTGAACTCTCCTGAATTGAGATCATTATTAGAAAATTGCTTTAGATAAGCTCGGACTGAGAGATGCTTTCCATGTTAAATACAAAGCATCCCGCTTCTAAGCTGCTGCATGTTTTCTTGAAATGCAAACATAGGCAGCAGGCACATCGTTGTTAAACTAATTAAAGTTTAAAGAGAGACCTTTATACATACTAGTCTAGCTAATTTGTTGTCACAGGATCATAATTCATTAAATATATTTTCTATTGTTAGTTAAATTAATAATAAGCAAAACAGAGCATATGGAATGTGTCAGCTGATAAGTCAAGATGGAAGGAAACATTGCTGAGACTTTAAGTCGTGCCTTCTTCTATGCAGTTCCCTTTCTAGCTAGAAGGTTGCAATCTAAATAAACATGATGGACTTTGCCTGCAGATTCCTGTCTGGGCTGGCAACTGCTGCTTAATGGAAATTCAGACCTCTGTGTTAGAGAGAAAATTCAGAGCTGATGTAAACTGAGGAGAAGTTGACCAAATGTCTGGGAAAGAATAGTGTAACTTGCAACGGTTAGATTTAAAATAGATGCGTGAAATGATTCACCCCAGGACACCATATCTGTTTTCATTTCTACATGTCTGCCTCATCTCTCTTGCAGGGATGGCTCAGCTGCTCTGGTAACATCAGCTGAACTCCTATGTATTATAATACAGTATTTAGTGAAAATCCCAAACTGCTGCCAGCTGTGCTGCTCTACCTCAGGTACAACTTCGTGAGCCATAGGAGCCACTATGCTTCTATGCACTGGCAGTAGAAAAGTCTAAGAAAGAGGCAGATCATTGAGGTTAGGAGCCACAGTGCAGTAACAGGATTAGGTGCTCCCACAGGTGAATCAAAACTGTCCAATGTTGCATCCTGGAGCACTATGTTCATTTCTGGCAGTAGTTTTTAAGTTGTTTTTAGCACAGGGTAAATGCTGCCTGAAGCACAGTATCTGCTAATGTCCCCAGGAACTAGGTAGGCTTCTGTCCTGGGGCTGGCGAAAAATAGAAGTGATCATCCTGTGAGTACAGATTTTTGAAAGTGGTTTTTATTCCTACACAAAGTCAAGCCCTCAACAAAAAGCTATTTGATGGGTACTGGGTACCAGTCCTTCAGAGAACACTGATGTGTTGTGGGTTTGAAGGAAGCCAAAGCTCCAGAGCTTTCTTGTATTCCTATTTCACCTCTGGTCAATATATCACTATTTCCTTGGCATGAATAGTCCTCTGGATTCCTTCGTGGATTCTTGCTCTTGAGTTTCAATTTTTGATGTAGCAGGGAAGTGGACATTCAGAGTCCAAACACTATAGCTTCCAGCCAGCAAAGACTTATGATTTCCCTGTAAGTCAGACTGAATGAATCTAATTACACTCTTTTGGGTATTTTCTTGATAAGGGAGCTCTCCCTGAGCCATCATTTGGGAGCATGTAACTGCCTATCTCACCTCCTTTCCTTATCACGTTAAAACAAGTGGTTCCGTGATTGTGTTGCTAATCAAGATGAGGGTCCTTGTGGATTTGTGCTCAGCAGCTCACACTCTTTGCAACAGCCTTGGCTGTCCTTCCCATGCCCCTTCTGCTGCTGTTGCTGCAATAAGTGTTTCAGATCCTCCCAGCATCTCCTAATTCCCTTTGGCTCCTTTCCTCCCTCCCATGGTCTTAAGCAATCTCTCCTGTCCAGTCATCTGTGTTGTCTCCATTTCTACCCAATGTCAACCGTTGGGACTGTGCATGGTTTGAAAGCTCCCATGGCTGGGTTGCAGCAAGGTGCATGGGGTTTGCTCACAGCCTGGAGGGTGCTGCTGGACATACTGCCAAAGAAGATGACTAATGGACAAGCTCTGCCTATTTCTCCATCAATGGAAGTGTAGCAGTGATCTCTTTTCTTTCCCAACCTTGGAATTGCTCCAAAGTTGTAAAAATGTAATATATTGTTGTGGCAGCCTCTTTGTCAAATTTGGCTGGAATCAAGGACTTCCTTTCATATATCTCCCAGAAAGGTAGGCAGATGGGCAGACAGACAGCGTGCTTGTTTAAGCCTATATTGCTCTGGACTGCCAAAGACTATAGACTATGTAAGAGCATCACTTCTTTCCACTACAGTTATTTAGTATGTCCACTGGTATTTTGCCAGTGTCTGGGAATCCTGATCATGCCATAGAGGACTCAGTATTGTATTCCTGGGGTGTTCAAGAGTTTATATTTTTCCTCCCACTCCCTCCTCCTAATATTTTCCCACTGAAATGAGCTTGGCCAAATAAGTCTTTCTGTTTATAAAACACTTGTTTAAAATTTATAAAATAAAATAATTTATAAAGCCACCAAATAGGGTATTGTTTTCTCGGCCTGAATCATACTTTCTTTCCTCAGTGAATGGGCCTTTGTGTTTTAACTGAGACTAGACATTGGCCCCAAAATATCTGGTAACTCTTGGCATTTTGTGTTAAATGAAAGAAGTTGTTTAAAGGACTAGTAATAGTAGAACAAGTAAAGCAATGACTTCATTGTGTTGCAGCTTAGTTTCTAAAGTATAGTTAGAAATACAACATAGCTTATTAATAGCCAAAATTGTGGGTAATAAAAGTTGGAATAGAAACGATGACTCCTCTTCAAGGATCTGGGAGAGTGTACTATCAGAGCTGGAAGCTGTCAGTGAAAAGAATCTTTTTTTTGACTAAAAAGATGTAAAAAGTATACTAAAGAGAGTGTCTGATTCCTGATTCTGATAGCACTGTCACATGTGTACATGATGGATGTGATTAGCACTGTCAAATATAGACACCAGTTAATGTTCTCTTTAATTAGCATTGGAGTGTGGCTCACATTAATGTGAGTGAGAGCTCTGCCTTGTAGAGGGAGAGGAGCAGAAAATGACCAAATGGGGACTGTAAACATGTGTCCAGTAGCAAAAGAACAATCTCTCTGCTTTTAAGATACTTGAGCAATAACATGCCAGGGGATGAACTGTGGCAAGTGCATCTTAGTAGGACAGGGAAAAGGAAGAAAATACCTCCAGTCAGATGAAGGATACTATTATTTTGCATTGGTAAATTAGTCATTAGGAACAGGAAAGGTAGAGACACTCGGGTTTTAGCTTTACCTTGAAGAAGTAGGGATGAGTGTAAATTGTTAACAGAGGTTATAGTCCAAGTTTCACAGTCTTTATTCTTTTTTTCCGCATTAAGTCTATCAGTTTAGCCAACTTGAGTGACCTGAGACATCCAGCAGATTTTCTGTGGTCCCACAGCTCTAGCAGAGCTGTCATGGAGATGACTTGAGTGCCAGAGAGCACCTGCAGCATCTCTACGTCATGAGCACAGCTTACTGCTCTACTGTTGTTAGGGGGATTTTGTCTATCTGAGGATTACTCTCTGCCTCCCTCTAAGAGCCAGTGCCTTCTCCTGGGTGTGCAGCACCCATCTATCTTATTCCATGGGCTCTGGGTTAAAGCCAGCATCCAATGGAGCTAAAGGCTCCCATTCAATGGGAGCAGAGTTTGAGTATAGCTAAACTCTCTCAGCCACTGCCATCCTCACTACACCTCTCACTTTTTAGATAAAATTGATTTAAAAATGTTATTAAAAATATTTGTAATGATATTTAAAAGTAAACAAACACAGTCTGAATTTCAAGCTGAAGCAAAACAGGAAATGTATTTTGAAATTTAACTTACTGGCCTCTCAGACTTTGCCACTGAAAATTAAAAGAGAAAGTAATTGTTATATTTGCCCACAAAAAAGCATTTTCTGACAAAACCTCATTCTTTACAGAAAATGATTTTTCTCCCGACATTTTGACCAGCTGAAGTTTCAAAATAAAAAGCAAGATATATGGACTTACAATTTATTGTTTACTGCCCAGTAACATATACTTCAAATGAAAAATAAAAGCAACCCACAGCATGTAGAGTGCTGGGGTGGAAGAAAAAACAGAAAGAACTGACAGGCATAGGATGAAAAATAATTCATCATTCAGCAACGTAAACTGACAGATTTTCTCTCTAGCTTACAAGCATCCAAAGCCTTTTGTATCTCCATTTTCACCCATAGACTTTCATTCCAGATGTTGCAAGTTAGCACTTTAAAATTACTTCTTTGCGTATTTTGAAACATTGGCTACTAGAAATGGTTGTTCCTTGAACTTGTGAGAGACTTGGAAGGTCACAGAATGATTTCATGGTCCCCCATGAGTCATAGTACAGTTACAGAGGTGTTTTACAAATTCCAAATCAATAAGGTTATGTTTCACTACAGAGGGGCAATCAAAAAATGCCATAACCCTGAAAAAGAGCAGCGTTTATTCATTTGTTAATAGAGTTGTACCTTAAGTCAACAAATAGCTCTTTATAACTCCTGGAGTTATGTTACAGTTAAAAACCTCATGATCTATCTAAATTTTAAAATTAATTTTCATTAGGTTATTATGTATGTGAATATCATGGCCTTGGAATAAAGGAGCACATTTTTTTTCCTGTTCCACTCCAAAACACAGCCTCCTCTGTACTGCCAGGACTAAAGGGACAACACATATATGCAAACTCAGAAGTAGATAATAAAAAATACTGCAGCTTGCTGTGCCTTCTTAGAATTTCAGAGTATTGCAAAAGAATCTCCAGGCAACTATTTTGTTAAAAGAGCAAACCCTGAAGCTGCTTCTGCATGAAAAGGTTGAAATGTCACATCTGTTGTTAGTTGATTAGCAGCCAAAGAAAGATACAGAGCTATCTCTTTTTCCTTTTCAAGCCCTTCCATATAATGTTTGCTCACCTATCATATTAGTAGCTTACAGTTTATAAGCTCGCTCTCTGTCCTTGTTACTCGTCATCTCAGATTAGAATATGGCACAAGAGACGGAAAGAGGAGAAAAAGGAGATGGAGATGGGGAGAAGGAGGAGGAGGAGGAGACAAGGTAGTGAAAGGTTGAGATGGAACTGAGACTGCCAGAACAGGATAAGCTCTCAGAAACACAGCATACAAGGAGTGGTCCAAAAAGACATATCTGTAATGATGGCAAACAGAAAAGAAAGGTGCAAAAGCAAAAGGTTGTTATGTTTAAGACAGCAAAGCGGGAGAGTTGAGATTTGTTTAGTAACCCAAAATTGATTTAGGAATAGCAACCAGATGAAGAACATTGACCCCAAGAAGCATGAGACTTCTGAGAGATCAGCTATATGTAAATAGAAAGAGTGATACCTCTGAAGTGTTCACAACAGAGTTGAGAATGACGTGAAAGAAAAAATAAATTTAAATGTTGTTCTGTGCTAAGACGGTGGTGCTCTATTTCCATAGAGCAGAACCTTTTTGGAAAGAATAAACTGTAACTAAAAAAAATAAAATTAAAACACATCTTCAGAATAAGGAAGAACCACTTTCAGTGATATGTACAAGAGATAGCTACCCCCAATGCACAAATATTATCTCAATCAAAAGTTGGCTTCTTACTGTGCTTAAACTAGCAAGACCAAAAAATCATAAACTAAATAGGGAAGACAATATCCAAAACTTCAAGAAACTGGTTGAAAATAGACAGTAGTTGTGTTGAGCAGGCACGTATAACTTCTGTTCCATAAATGAGGAAACCGTGCTTTCTCACCGTGGGCTTGATGTAAACAGCTTTAGCAGATTCACTTTACAACTGCTGTCACAAATGGAGTACCTGCTTTAGTGCTGCAAATATGTCAGCCTTACTGACTGTTGGTGGAGTATATTCCTTGGAAGGACAGCAGCTCATATGCCTGGAGATTGTTTTCCAGATGTTTTTAATGTTGTCAAAGTAAGCCAACAAAAACATGAAGTAAGAATGACTGATCCAGTTGTCCTGTCATAGATATTCCTAGAAATCTCTCTCTGGAGCTGAAATGAAAACTTGGAAGAGTTATTTTGGCTAAGTTAGATAGAATGGAAACTATCAGAGAGCTTCCAAAATTAGTTTATTCCATAATAATTACAAAAGAGGAAGATGAATACTTCCCTGTAGCTGGCAGTCTGAGCAACAAAGCATGTAAAAAGGGGAAAAAAAAAACGCCTAGCCAGGGAATGATTTCTGGGGACCACCGGATACTTCAGCAGTGTTCTCACAGGGTCCTCTAGAAAGAAAGGGATCACACCTGTGCGGTCCTAATGCACCATTTAGAAGGCTCCAATTTACCACATGATTTGGAAAATGCTTTTTTAAATCTCAAGAATTTCCCACAAATATACAACAAATCACATGAAACTATGAATTTAGGTTGAAGATAAAAATGATAGAAAAATGTTGGGCTTTGGTAAGCTCTTGGAAGGGATTCAAATTAGGAGGGTTGAAATGCAAAAGACAAGAATGTGAGCTCAAGGTTAAAGAAATAACCAACCTAGGAAAAAAGTAGCAGGAAAAAAGAAAAAGAAAAAGGCAAAAAAAAAAAAAAAAAGCAGAGGATACAAATAGATCTGGTTACTAATACGTCCCCGTACATACATAAAGAAGGCACACAGAAACTTACAGAAAAGGCAAATTTTGTTAGAGAGTTTATGTTCAAACACTTCTAAACCATTTAAACTGCTATCTGAAGGTCTTTAGTGTGTAAAAATGCATAATGGGCATGGACCCGTAATCACAACAGGGACTTTCTGAATCTCAAATAGTTGATAAAGAAAGAACCTGTCCTCAGAGTGTATGATAATAAGCACCAAACAAAGCTGGCAGTTGACACTTCTAAGCAAGGCCTTGGGGCAACACTTTTAACAAGGAATGGTGATCACTGGAGACCCATGACATATGCTTCTGGAGACCTAACTGAAACAGCATGTCAGCATGCACAGAAAGCATTGGAGGCTCTGTCTTCAGTGTATGCATGCAAAACAAAGGATCATTGCTTTTATATGGAAGACCAGTGCTAGCAGGAGCTGATCACAAGCCATTAGTGGCAATTACTGAAAAGGGTTTTGCAGACAGATCTCCTAGATTGCAAAGTCTGCTATGATTTACAACTCAAATATAAATCTGGAAAAGACTTACACAGAGCAGACGTTCCGTTCAGAGCTTTCAATGGAACTGAAGCAGTACAGACACAGGAGTATGATGTGCATGTAAAAACTATTAAGAAATTTTTACCTTCTCAGGCAGAATGTCACTGTACAGACCTGCCACTTCAGAAAGCCAAAATACTAGATAAAACATTGCAGGAGGTAATACAAACTATGTATCTGAGTGACTGGACTGCACTTGCTGGTCCTTCAATAATAGTGAAAGAGCATTTTATATAATACAGGGTATATTTTCTGAGCATTCAGTTGCTTAGAGCAACTTTCCAAAACTTTGAATCAAGTTTACATAAACAGAATGCATGCATGATATCCATGAAGAAAATGCAAAGTGTACTATATTATATTTGTAAACATTAACCGTGGGTCAGTGCAGACAAAATAGCCAGAGGAAGAAAAAAAAATGTTAATTTCAGAAATGTTTGGATATTAAAAAACAAACAGACAAAAAAAAAAAAAAAAACAGCCATGATGGTAATTCCAGAAACTCAAGATTCATGGTCCACAGCTGAAAGAATGTTTTTTATGTTTGGTGTAAAAAAATGATACATTTTTTTTTCAGATCATTATTCCTGATATCTAGAAATAACATTGCTGCAGGAGTCAACTGTTGAACTTGTGATTTCACATATAAAGACAGTATTTGTCTGCCATAGCACACAAACCATGTTTATGACAGATAACGGACTACAATTTGCTTATTAGGCATTCAAAGTGTTTTTTTTTGTTTTTGTTTTTTTTTTTCAAAGAAGAGTTTTAAACACATTACTTCAGATTCAGAATATCCACTACGTAACAACCTTGTGGGAAAAACACTTAAACAGTCTGGTAACTTCCACTAGTATCCCATTTTAGAATTTTTTAATAACAGAACAGTGCTCTGGATGTTGAAACTTGTTCCGCAGCAAACTTGGATTAAGACTCTCTAAGAGTATAGTCAATGTTAAAGTGAGGGATGTCTAACAGCTGTGAAAAAAAAAAATCGAATAGAGAATGTACTGTATTAACAAATGACGGGAATGAAATCTTTGCAATCCAAGACAGCTAGGCTGCATTTAATGGCAAAATATTTAATGGCACAAAATACTGCTGTCATGAGGAGTTTGTCTCTCTGATGAAGTTATTAACAGAGCAAGCAGCACTGATCCGTTGGACCAAGAGGAGGCGCTGGGTCTTCCCAAGGTGGGAGGAGATAGATGCCAAATCTCAAAGTTGAGTAGAAAATAGTGGCTTCCAAGGAACCCATGAAGCAGACAGCATCAATGGAAAGGATCAAGCAAAGACCCACAGGGGGAAAACCATGGATGTTTCAAAGCCATAAAATAAATGAGGCCATCTTAGATACTAATTGATAATGGGATGTATGTGTTGTAATTTAAGTATATATATATATATATATATTTTAACCTTCGGAAGGGAAAAAATACAGATGTAACTCGGTAACCCGTCCTTGGTGAGTTTGGAGTATAATATGTCCTGGAGGCCTCTTGTTGGGAGTAGCAGATGTTGTCTACCAAGAGTTTGAGAGAGGAAGAAAGGCAGAGAGGCCCATTTTAATAGTCTTTGAAAAGACTCATCACTTTGTAAATTCTGACACAGAGTGGAAGTCCATACACTGTGCAGACACACTTATGTCTGTTGATATGCAAGGAGATTCCTAATAATAGGAAGAGCCAACACCAATAATGTCTGCTTCAGTTTTACACTGGGCATAATGTTGTCAGAACAACATCAATCTGATATTTTCTGATAATTCCCTGGGCTTCAGCTGACACTTGTTCAGGATATCTGGAACAAGAAGATTTGAAGAAATGGGCTTGATGTTCTGAGAGAAGATAGAAGAAAGAGATTAAATATACTTCAAGAAAGGGCAGTTTTGAGAGAAATAGTGGGGACTTTTATGTCAATCTGTGCTGGCCTGAAATCCAGAGAAGTTAAACTCCAGGTCCTTGAGAAATGGCAAGGACAAAACTAAAAGGAACTCAGGTGGCTCTTTGTGTTTCGGAGCAACTGTTGTGAGGTGGGAACACATTAGTAATCTGTACCATAGCTTTCTTTTTATC
This sequence comes from Anser brachyrhynchus, assembly GCF_964034855.1. Taxonomy (NCBI): domain Eukaryota; kingdom Metazoa; phylum Chordata; class Aves; order Anseriformes; family Anatidae; genus Anser; species Anser brachyrhynchus. The sequence continues at coordinate 59,878,750 of NC_137696.1, read as the reverse complement.
TTTGGGAAACCTGTAGAAGGCAGCAGTCTGGATGGATCTCTAGAGACAGCTTAACTTTCACAATGAACAGTTTAACAGAAGTGACAGCTTAGGTAAAATAGTGGGGGAAAATAAACCCAGAAAGGAAAGTGTCTGCATTTTGTGGGTGGGAGAGAGCAAAGAATCTTCAGTGTCTGTGAAAGTCTCTTTTAGCCATGATGTATGCAGTCATTGGTGTTTTGCCTTCAAATCCATGTTTTTTTTTTCTTTTGTCAGGCAGGTTTTAACCTCCCAATTTTTGCAGCATTATTTCTGATTTACAGAGATGTAAGAAGACAGAGGAGGCTCTTTCCTGACTGATAATGTAGAAAATTATCCTATATCATAGCCATCAAACAAAAGATTTTTTTAGCAGTGTTGCTTTTACTCTAAATTATGGCAAACAAGAATGGCCACAGTTTTTTTGTTTGTTTGTTTGTTTTTAATGTAAGTATTGCACATTTATTTATGTATTTATGTATTTTATTTACAGTAGATATTTTATGTCTTGGGGCTCGATTTGTAATTTCTAATCAGAGAAAGGAAAAATAAGTGAAGGTATTAGAGGGGCTTATGGGGGTTAAGAAAAGTTTTAATGGAGACGATATAGTAGTGCTGAGAAATATTCAGCAACTCCATAACATTCTTGGACTGTTGTACATGTAACCTTCTTTATGAATAATTTAACATGTATGTGTGTACTTATACATATATACACATATTTGTGTGTACGTATTTATTTTATTTTATCAGCTATTCTATTTTATATTTTGTGCAATTAAATAGAAGCAGCACACTCTAAGTGATATTTACCGATAATGTCTACAAACAATGTGGACAAATCTCAAAAAATGCAAATTCCAGGGCAGATTTCAAGGCTATTGCAAGATATTGGTTAATTTCCAGTTCTTTCTGTCAGATTTTTCAGGTTCTTCACGTGTTCTAATGACATTCTATCCTTTAAAAATAAAGTTTCACCTGCATGAGATGTTCGATCAAGCTTCAGTGCTTGCAGCAATGCTCCATTGACTGAAATGTATCTCCACATTGTGAATATTTTGCATTTTTTTTTTTTCCAGGGTAGGGAAGTGGACACCTCTGCTCCTCACACACAAAAAATGCTAGTATTTCTCACTCCAGTACCTGTATCTCTGAAAAGTGGCTCTCACTGCAAAAAAAAAGTGCAGTGATAAAATGGATGAATGTCTCTTAATTTGCGTGCCCAAATAAGATATAAAAGTACCAAAAAGTGAAGAGAATATGGCAGCATACACATACATTCAGGAGAAAGTGCTCTCCTTTCTTTTAGATGTGGCGACAAACCTTGCAGCTCTCATCTACAATTCAAGAATGAGATATCAACCCACACCTGAAAATTCAAAAAAGCATAATCCAGTGACAGAAAGGAACAGAAGCACACCTGTGTCTTTGCTGTTTGTATATATATATATATATATATATATATATATACACATATATATATATGAAAGAAGGCTGTATTTAGCATCTTCCTGCCCACTGAGGTGTGCCTTGCAGGCTCTAAAGAGTAGTTTCAGAACAGAAAAGCAGGAGTTATCCTTTGGAGTCTTTATGTGTCTTTCTCCTGTCCACAGTGTAACTCTCCACATGCTAACTAATGCCACTAAGGAGGTGGGGGCTCTGTAAAGATCATTCTGGTTTCTATTGTTCTCCATAGTCACAGGAAAATGAACACAGCCTCTCAAAAAGTTCCCTCCCACGGGAAGATACTCAAGGAGAGAAAATTGCTATGAATTTGCCCTCTACTTCAGATACTTGCTCACACAGTTCTGAAGTTGTCAAATGTTATTATTACATGTAAAATAGCAAAGGTTTGATAGTGCCTCTTGTCCCCTGGGACAGGGTTGTCTGCATATTGCTGATGGGGCTTTAGGCACCTGTGTAGGCATGAACATTACCTGACAACAGCAGGCACATCTGGAACACTGGACCTAAGCAGTGCCATAGGATAGTCTCAGACAGAGCTACAACTTCATGGCCAGCAGCCAGAGCGCTGAACTGCTCTGCAGATGTTATGGTCTGAGGCATGTAGGGAACAGCTGCACCCTGGTCTGCATTCTGTAGCTGGCTCCTAGAAAACCACCATGGCAGTGCCTGCCTTTCCAGGGGAAATAAGTGCAAAAAATCATCTTTGCATTTTGTTCCAAGTGATCAGAGAAAGAACACAGTTAATTTTCTGCCCATCATTCTTTTTCTTATTTCCTTGAATCTGACATAACATGCTCATGCTCCACATGCTTAGAAACTGGCTGGGCAAAGAAACAAATTACAATTTGATGAGGTGGGAGAAAGGAAGAAATTCTGTTCCTAGTTGTTTGCAAAATGCTCTGTCCCTTCCTAGTTCCATTATGGTCCAACATTTTTCTGGCAAGCTCTGCAGAAGGGCTCACTTGCTGTGATGCTTTGTGTGTCACACCTACCTGGCAGGTACCTGCTGCAACGGGGAACGCAGAGATCTGCCTTGGACTTCTGGTTCTGCTCATGTGCTTGAAGAGAGAGGTCCACAAAGAAGAACAGTTCAGGAGATAAGGTTGGCTCCAGACCCATGAAATCCTGGTGACTGGACAGAAAGTTTTCTTTTAAATGTGGCAGGCATCTGAATGTCTCCGTATGAGATTAATGGGGACCAAAGCTTTTGCAGTCTAAATCAGCATAGTTTAGTTAATTTTAATGTTGTTAGTCTGATTTTCAGCAGAAACCTTAGTCCTAAAAAGTATTTTCTTGTATATATGGATCAAGGCCAGAATAAAATGTTATTTGTGCCTCAGATCAGGCCTTGAAGGAATATGAAGGAAATGAAGGGGGAAAGGCTGGATTACAGTATTCTGCAATGAATAACTTTGCACACATCAAAAACAAACAAACAAACAAAAACAAACAAACAAACAAAAGAAAACCCGAGTCCAAGATAAAGCAAGTACCTGTATAACAAAAGTGTGCTGAAGAAGGATGTATTAAATAGCATCAAGTACATTGCTGAAGCACAAAAAAGGGAAGAAGAAAAGCCTCAGCCCTAACTGGCAGCAAATAAAAGGTTGTTAACCACATGGAGATCTGTCTTTGGGCACTGCCAAATTGAAAACTGGATGGAACACAATTTTGAAGATTATAACTGGAGAGATGATTAGAGGCATGGGGGAAGCTTTTTCAAGGACTTACTAAGGAAATGGGATTGTAATTAGAAAAGGAAATGGAATCAAGAGAAGATTTCTTAAAGGTGAGCTGAAAAGGCTTTTGTAAATAGTAAAAACACGTTCAGAAGCCACATTGACATCACAACATTGCTGCAAGTTCACTTGTAATTTTAAGCCTGCAAATGAGTGAGAAGTGCATTTTAAATCTAATTAGGTGAAAATTTGTTTCTCTTTTGCAGCTCTCTCAGAAGCGGAGTGTAAGATTCCATGCTCAACATGAGAAAATTGAGATGATCTCTCGGCCCTGGGGTGGCCTGATGCAGCCAACACTTGCAGATGTGCTTAGTTTCATGTGCACATTTCCCCACTGATTTCACTGATTTGAATTTGAGCAACAAGACTGGAACACCAAGTGAACCTCGAGCTCTCTTTTCAGCCCTTGCTTCTCCTGTAAAGATAAAGCAAAGAGAAGAAAAGATATCTGAGATTCTGATAAGTTATAAATTAAAGATTTTTATAATTAAAGATTATATACTTATATAAAAATATAAAAATCTTATATAAAGATTATATACTTATATAAAAAGGTACTTTTACAGCAGCCATCCAGATCACCAGCCTACCCTGAAGGTCCAAATGTAGAGGTAATGAAGAGAGGTGGAGGTAAACTGCAACTTATGAGCAGTTCAACAGCTGGTCTTGCATGGGGACTGCATCACACAGGACATCTCCTCCCTGGAGCAATAGGACTTCACAGCTGTGGGCGAAGACAGACCATAAGGGGAACTGATGCTGAAATCCCCACTGTCATCTGGGATGCAACGGAGCCAGCCCTGTCCATTATGAGCCTTGGGTTGCTCTGCTCGTCCTTTCTGGTTTGTGCTGAAGATAAGCATCTTGGGGAATCAAAAGCCAATCCATATATTTGTCTGGACAACAGCTGGGGAAAAACAAAACAAAACAAAACAAAACAAAATCAGAAAATGAGTTTCCATGACTCTGCCCTGGTGAATTTCACATCTTAATAGTGGCTTTAGTGGTCCATGGGATCTGCATAGGGTGTCTGCCCTAGAACAAAAGCTAGCTTCAGAGATTTGCAGGCTGGAGAACTACTGTTTTCATGTAGCTCTAATACAAACTCTTAAGAAGTCAGGGTGACTGCAGTCTGTGTTCTTGTGAGGGCTGTGACTAGTAGTGGTCATGAGAGCATGTCTTACAGGTACACCACAAAGAAAGCAAGATGAAAAGGCAAGCAAAATCCATCAATAAAGTCCGCAAAGCATCTCCAGTTCATACTTCATTCACCTCACCTCAAACTTGGCTCTTCAGGTACTGTTGGTGCAACAAAGACATTTCTTATCAGAAAGCAAATCAGTATTACTTGCCCAAGTACACCTTGCAGAATTCTTTCCCCCGGGCAGACGTACAAACGTGTTGTTTCATTGCATAATAGAAAGATGGAGGGGAAGGGGGATTTTATGCTTTTTGGCTTCAGCTGACATGCCTCTGTATTATCTCACTGCAGATTCCTAAAATACATTTGGGATAAATTATGGGACTGAATTGAAGTGTGTAAACGTGTCCACAGCAAACACATTTCCTTGTGGAGTGTATTTGTAGTGAATATAATTATTGTTTGAGTTCAAAGAAAAGTGCATTTTTATTTGCAGTATCCTGCCTTTGGGGTGGGGAAAACTTCATAATTCAGTGAGTCTAACACAAGAGCAAATATTGGGAGGTTTAGGATTGACATGGCCTATCTTGGGCATATCTGGCCATGAACACTGACCTCGGCAGGCAATATCAGACCATCTCTGAACAGGCTGTGTTGTCGACATCGTCTGCTGAGGTACCTTGCAGAGATACTAATTGGGTCCTGGAAGCAATATAGTTATGGCAGCATGTTGCTGTGTCAAGCTAATTAGCAGTGCTTCTAATGAGCGCAGGTGTGGTAGCAGGTTGACATGGCTCTGGTGCTTCCAGTCCAGAGTGAGCCTGGCTCCTCTGCCCAGAGCTTTGTGGCATGGCAGAGCTGTTGACTGCCTCACATTGGAAGGGCATTGAGCCTTTCAGGGCAAAACTTGGTTCCTTTGAAGTGAGTGGAAGATTTTGTAACATACATGTGTACATATAGTGCCTTAGATTCTTCATATGTGAAGCTGGGCATAATGAAACACACCTGACTTTGCAAATCACTTCAAATCCACAAATGAAAAGTGCTGCCTGATGGCAGTGTCAAAGTATTTTGTAAATTTTTATTCTTTGTTATCATTCTTTTCTTTGCTATACAACATGTGTGCTGAGACAGAGGTTGTGAATTTGAACCTGACAAGAAAAAAGACACAAGGTAGAAAAACATCGGAAGGAGAAGCAAAAAGCCACTGAGCACTGAACAAAATATGAGCTGAGTTTGTATTATTTATACAGTTTTGTATTCTGCCTACTGCTGAGCACATGAAAGTTGAATATTCCTTGTGCTTTGGAACAGGGAGAAAGTAACAGCAGAAACTGAAACAGGATGGTTGGAAGTGCAGGTGGGAGAATAATTTATAATGGATAATTTATTCAACAATTTTTTCCTCTTATCTCTTCACAAATTATTCTAAAACAGATTGCTGCTTTCTCAAATTCACTTGTTATGTGAAATTATTTACTGAACAATTCTTTTAAGTTGTTTGTGAATTTAAATTGTAGAAAGTTGCTATGCTTTTGATTTGACAAAAAGGTTCCACTGAGCCTGCTCTGGTGAGCTGACTGGAGGGATGCCTCCTTCTCTGGACTTTATCTGCCTCCAACAAGCTCCATGCAGGTTTGGGTCCTATTCCAGTGGGGCAGCTTCCTAGAAAGGAGCTAAATCAGCATTTTTGGCACCAAGTCCAAATTCCTGACCGTGTTGTTTCTTAATGTTTTCCAACCCAGGGAGAAAAAAAGCTCTTTTAACATTTAATGAGTGACTCCAAAAGCCTCCTGCCCAAAAGACTATTTTCCAGCCATTTCATCTGCTCTGACAGAAGTCTAGTCCCCCTTTCCCCAGCCTGTGCCTTCCTGAAGTCTTTCAGCCTTTGCAGGCACAGCCACACCATCCCTGGTTGCTCTGTTCTTCCTCAGCCACCCTTTACTCCTACCACAGACAATTGTCTGGGGAAGTTTCTGAGACCCCTAGGAGCCAGAAGCTGGGTGGATTGGATGTAGGAGTTGCTGAACGTATTGGTCTGATGATCCTGGAGAAAGCATTCGAATAAAAACTTTTTTCTCCCTGTCAACTGAACTGAAGTTGTTCCTTCCCTTATGGTACAGTACGAGGAGAAGAGGCTGTTAGCGGAGGCTCTAACCATGTGGCTAGCCCACGTGCCAGGTGGCTATTTTGTCACTGTGCCATCAGCATCCGAGTCCCCTTCCCCTTAAAACAGGAACATTTGTGCCCATGCTGGCCTGGGGGTACATCCAATTTTCAGCAGTTGCAGTGAGGGGTAGAGAGGTTTTCCTGTGTACACGCTATTAACGATCTGTCTGCAGAACGTGCCAGTTGCTTCCCTTTGTGTGGGATGGTAAGAGATCAATTAGAGCAAGAAAGTTCACAGCCCACTTAAGAAGCAATATTCCCCTTTTATCTCATCTCTTTCTCAGATTTCTACCCTTTTACAGCTGTGTGGCTGGTGTGCTAAATGCTAATGTGAAAATACTTTATCCAGTGCCAAGCAGACATTCTTGTGGAAATGAGTTCTCCCTTCTCACATTCGCCTCCTGCTTTCTCACCTCCCTATCCTGTTGATCAGATCGTCCCTTGGTATTTAGGGACAATCTTTTCCGTACTTGGATGACTGCCCAAGCTGAGAGCTTGATGCTTTACCTGCTTAGTTCAGAGCAGGTTTGCCAAGTTTCCTTTATTTTTACAGGCAGGCAAGGAATTAAATTGAAATAGTTGAGTTTTTGATCACAAAAAGAGGTAAGTGTTCATTATTGGATCAGCAACTGAAATGGCTGAATAGACTTTGCTGGATAAAATATTCAGCATTTTTTTCCCTTTCAGTCATTCACATTTGTTTGTGATTTCCCTCTGCCCTTTTAAACTTGCTCTTCTCAGTGATTATTAGTCTAATTGTATCTAGTCTACTTAGGTTCTTATATTAAGCTCATCACTGTGGTGTCTGAACATCAGATCAATGCCATGTAATTACAGTCACACAGAGCACAATCAACAATTATCAGTGATCACTTTTCAGATCTTGCAACAAAGAAATGTTATCTGAGACATTGCTGCAGGATTTCAGATTTCCAAATATTTGCACTTCTAATTAAGCAGATGGAAGACCTGCTGGTAATGAGAAAGCAGGTCTCAGAACTTCTTCCATAGCTAATTTCTGCCCAGACCAAAATAAATTATGCTGCAACAATTCTTTTCCAAGGTAAATAACACAACACGCCACTTGGCAAAGTGCCCAACAACAACAAAAAATCCAAAGACGTGTTTAAAGGTATTGCACTCAGTGGGAGATTTTCACACCACAGTAATAAATGCAACACAGCAAAAACCTACAGCTAGCAGAAGGGAATGCCTTCTTATCTAACTGCTCTGGAGGATATTTGCTGATCAATCCTATGAAAGGATGATATGCTTCTGTGTGTGTCCAGGGGATGAAATAACAAGCCTGAAGGCAATAATGCTCTCATATCATGTTTGAGAATTTTACAAATACAGCATGAGGCTCTGTGACTCAGTCTGAATGGAATTTTTCTTAGCACATGAATTTTACATGATATTTCAATACTAGTTCTTTTGGGCAGCTTTCCTAACGCAGTGAGATGTTAGCTTTTAGGTGCTTTTTTATCATATTGGTAAATACCCTGACACATTTTCTGAAATGTGTGAGGAAGACTAACAAACCTGAAAATTTGAAAATTACAAGGATATTTGGTTTGTCTCATTTTTACCTCTGCAAACTTTCCTGATTTTTTTTTCTTGGAAGAAAGCATCAAAGAAAAAAAAAACAGTTTAGTACATTCTTCATATGTTTTCTTTTCTTTCCGTTTTTTTTTTTTATGGTCTCACCTTAGTCTTCAAATTATGCTTCTGGTTAAACAAATATCCTCATGTTCCAGATTAATTAAAAAATATCAAATAGATAGGTAGCTTTTTTGCTTTTTAACAACAACAGAAATCCATTTCTTTTTGTTGTTTTCAGATCTCTAAAAGCAACAATTCTTGTAATTATCAAATTTCCATATAGAAAACTGGTATGCATGTGGGGGTGTAATAGCACAATCTGATATTCCTGTAGCACCAGTTTTCTATAAATAGGGAAATCTGTTATTTATCACTGGAACTATTCATTAAAATAAAAAAATATATATATACAGTATGGGCATCTGTTCCTAGATCTTTAGTTGATTGACAGTTTTTAATCCATTTACTTAATGCTAAGTGGAACTTGCTGGAATCGTAGCCTTTTTAAGGGATCTTTTCAACTTATTTCTGATGTGTTCGTATGCCCTTTCTCATGATCTTTGGAAATTTATCAATGTAGTTATTTATTTATTTATTTTAAAGCTTTACTCACAGAGTCAGGTGAGTACATGGAAACTGAAGTACTTTGTTTTTAAAAAGTGTTTTTTATTTTATAGAAGAAAGTTGTAAATGTGATTCTATTAAGGATCGAAAAGAATCTAAAATGAAAAATATAATATATATATATATTTCTATTTGTAAGACATTGGGGAGTCTGGCAAAAGGTTTTTGAATATTTGGATTTTGTAACAATTTTGTAACAATATGCTATTTTGGATATCTGCAGTACTGTTGAGATTGTACTGACCTTTGCCATAGCATTACATATTATTAGCTCTTTATGATAGGGGCTACAAGGGGGCTATATCACTTCAGCATGTTTACTGCACTTTTATTTTAAGCATAAACCATCCACTGTTACTGATGGAGGTACCTAAGGACAATGTGTATAGGGCACCTATGTGTTAGCATTTGTGTTTTACATCCATGTCTTAAATCCTCATCTTAACATTTTGTCAAGGATTTTCATTGCTGCTGTCTCAGTACAATAGCCAACACCTCAGCAGTGGAGCAGCACTTACGTTGCAGACAAATCCAGGTGAATACTAGCAAATATTATAGAATATTTTCGTATCTTGATAATTTCAAGGCTTTCATCCTGCATTTGTCCTTTTAATTTCTCAGATGAAAGATTTTAAATCTGCCTGGCCTTAATGTCTGTATTTGCTGGTGTCAACTGGCAGACAAACTGGGAGAGATTTTGTCCCTCCACCTCTCCCCTGCTGATTTACGTGGATGGGGGTGTTGATCACTTTCTGTTGTCAGCATTTGTTTTCTTTTCTACTTGAGGCATATCTTAAGTGTAGAGTAATAAATAACATAATTCCAGCTCTTATGGCTTCAGATGGCACAGTGCCCTCTGCTCGAACTCTTTGGAGAGGGAAATACTCCAGCTTACCGTCAGAGTTTCATTTGCAAGCTTTACTTTACCTTAGTCTTATTTTAAAAATTTCAAAGCTTTGCCTCCACAAATCAGGTTAAACTGTACATTACAAGGGAACTGCTTGACCTTGAAGCAATCCTTTTTGAGGCAGAGGTGACGAAGGGGTTGGCAGGCAGGATTTATTGTGCTCTGAGGAATGCAGAGGGAGCACATGAACATAAATATACAGAGAAACAGGAGCGGGAATCACAGATGGATCTGGCAGATAAGGCTTGGGCCTGTATCCATAAGTAGGTCAAAAGTGTGATGGTATCATCTCCAATGGAAATACAATTCAAAATCTGGTTTGGATGGTATATGATGCCAGACAAGCTTCATTGGACATATGAAACATTATCTCCATTATTCTGGTAAGACTGCAGAGTAAGTAGGATAGTCAACATATATTATAGGCTTGAGAAACTTGGAGCAAAATATATAAGGTAACTGGAAATATTGCACAGAAAACCCTCCCACTGAACAGTGCCAAAATCATGTGGGGCTGTGCGCTAAAGGACTTGAAGAGCTGCTCACTAAAGCCAGTAGCAGCAGGAGGCGGCTGGTGGCAGAGTTATTTGTCCACTGAAGAATACATGGACCTGACACGTATGAGCTGACTCCGTTGGTTCTTGTTCCGCAAAGCAAGAGGAATAAAAGAGAAGCATAAAGGTTGGATGTTTTTAACAGTTAGTCCAGGCCCTTGCAAAAAGGTGAGAGTCTCCTTGTCAAGGGTGAGTGGGAGATGTGTTCGTATGCACATTTAGGGAAACAATCTGTGTTTGCTGGATTTGATTTTCCAGTGCATTCCCTAAAGTGATTATCTGACATTACTGTGATCAAGTCTTTTAGTGCTCTAGCACTTTTCTTACTAGGACAAATGCAGTGAAAGTCAGAATCCTTTATTATTATTTTTTTTTCCCAACTTGCTTTTTAATAACTTGTTGCCAGGTAGAAACCCCTAACAAGCCCTCCCCATTTCTAATCCGATTCTACCCCCTGTGCTGGCTGCCCATCTTTGCCTTCTGCGACTCTCTGATCTCTCTTTGGTCTGCAACTCTGTCATCCTTCTTTCAAGGTCTTCAGGGTTTCAGCTGGCCCAGAGAGAAAGGGAAAAAAAATCATGCTGAAAACGTTGAAAGAGAGTAGTAGTGGAGAGAAATGAAAGGAGATAAGTAGGCGTGGGAAAAGGAGACAGAACAAGCACAGCTGAAGAGTCAGAACAGACTACATATTTATTTTCTTTAAAAAGGTAAGTGGTTGTGTTTTGAAAAGCTCCTGCTGTTGTTCTTACCAGCAGTAAAGCCTTTTGTTTGATTTTTTTCTCATTTTCCTGACTCTTTTTTCCTTTCTCTCACTCTGCATTAAAGGTTTAGGATGTGACCTTTCAGAACATGGCTGTTGGATTTTGGGGTCCTTGAATGATAGTGGCTTATTATGTACATATTTGCATAATGAGTTAATTAGGCATAATATGTGGTTAAAATTAACTACACTGCACTCTTTTTATAGGAAGTCAGCACAGTTTTCTGCCAAAGTGTCTCCTTAGACATCCTCTTGGGGGCCTGTTAGGATTCCCTGCCCACTTTCAGATGTCACTAACTTCTGGTGATTAATTTGTGAGCTCTGATACATTATATATGCAGAGTATACATATAACCACCTTACTATGGAATTTTAGGATTATGTAACAATGTCAGTTTATATTTATTAAAAAAGAGGGGAAGATAAATTCATTATTATAATAAGGAATTTGATAATGTGATTAAAATTCATCCAAAATGTGCATAAATAATAATAATTAAATCCATCTTTATTTTTAGTGGTGGACTACACATAATGTTCATTTGGCTCCTATGACGGGTGTGTTTCCTGTCCTTCCTGTTTGGAGAAGCAATGCACCTGTGAGTGGCAGCCAAGCTCATGAAGTGTTTTCTTATAGGTATGTCCAATTTGTGATGTCTATAAACCTGTGTAATACCCGTCACTGTGGATCTGTGCTCCTCAAGGTGCTCCATGTTGACCCTCTTAGGTCTCCCCATCCATGCTGAGTTTGATTTCTAGTACTATGTTCATGGGATAAGGCAGGACACAAGTTATTGTCTTTTCTTTAATATTGTCTCTGTACTTTGAAGTTGGCCCTGCTTTGAGCAGAAGGTTGAGCCACAGACCTCTGGAGGTCTCTTCACACCTCAGTTATTCTGCAATTCAATGGTTATTTGTCCAGTGACATGACATCATTGAGTATTGATGTACTTGCCATTTCAGCAACCATTGATCGGAACAAGGCAGCAGACCTAGCTTCTCTGAAGCAGAGCTAAAGCTCCTATATTGCAGTTCCTTTTATGTATGATAATCTATTTTCCCTTAAAGGGCAATCTAGAACAGCAGATTCTGTTGCCCTTTCGCACATGCAGGCTTACTCTGCATTTAGTACGGTATGAGACGTATTCCACTGTCTCTCCCATGGCATTGCATTTCCAGTGTTCTGTGTGCCAGGACTTTACATTACATTCACCTGCTATTATATTGCCTGCTCCAGGTGATGTAAGAAGAGCTTTGAGTAAAAGGAAATAACTTTAGCAGTGTGTCCCTTCCTGTTCCTGATCATACACCTGGCTAATTTCCTATCACCCCTTTGTCCCACAGGCATCTAAAGCTCCTCTTGAAAGCACTGGCCACTGCCCAAGACAGGATGCTAGACTAGATGGAGTGGCAGCCTAATACATTTAAACAAGATTTAGGTAAGAATTGAATCCAAAGTAGAATTTAGAAAGCAGCCCTAAAGGCATGATTGCTATTTTTTCTCTATTAAAATCCAGAAAAAGAAAATCTGCTTTTAGTTAATTCTCAGTGTTCAATGTTTTACACGGCAGGAGAAATAAATGACTAGTAACCAATGCCTGTATGTGCCACAGAGGGACACAAACACAACTCTATATGTTTATTTATACAATAACTGCTTTCCACAGCCCACTCTCTGGCCTCAGAACCAAAGGTGGATGAATCATGTCCTTTCAACACAGTGAAATAATTGAAAAAATATAAACTGGATTATGTTTTTTTTTCTTTTTTTTTCCCCCCAAACAATATATCACTATAATTATTAGCCCCAAATCTGGAACATATGTGTGTCTTCTGAATGAAATCAAGCAGACAAAAGCACGGGTCATGGAACAATAGTGTGTAGTTGCATAAAAATTAGGTATTTGCCATCCACTTTTAAAAAAGCTGTTGTTGACTTTGTAAGCATGTTGACTTTGCATCACAGGACCTTTATGGACAGGTTTAAAGGTGTGGTCATTGAGCTGCAGTTAGCTGCTTAGAGAAGCATAGAAAAAATTCATGAATGGGACAGGGTGAGATAAAATCTGCAGTGGCTCTGAGGAAGACTAGTAATATGGATGATTTTTATATGCCTGTTATATGTTTAATACAGTGTTCAAGTTTTTACTCAACAAATTCTGATGGGTGGGTCTGGGGGATTAGGAGGTTCTTTCCAAAGAATTTTATGGCTACTGGATAAAGCAAAGATTTTCCATTTTTCTATGTGAAAAAAAGGCAAGAGATGAAAAGGATGTGTAAGAGGTGAGTAATTCCAGCAGAATACTTTGGAGAAGAGTAGTCCATGGAGTTTCTTTCCATGGAAAGCAAATGTATGGTTGGCAAGATCAGGAATTAGTTGGAAAATTTCTGACAAAAGTGTTTTTCATTAAAACGTGTTGATGGATTGAGATGGACATCTTTTGTGGAATTGCACCACTTCTGATAAAACTTCCATTGCATAAGATTTTCAAAAACAGCGTGGAAATTTTTGTCTCTTTTTCACACTGGGATGATAGAAATCTTTTCTCCTGCTTTCCTCAGCAGGTGTGCTGTTAGAGCTCTCATCCGCTTCACGTTCCTACTCTGACTAATTCCTACTTCAGATGTGAATTTCATTCTCCTGTTTCATATGTGATTAAAAGCATGTCTTCTGCTAGGACAGTTCCATGTTTCACTTAAAAAAGGGGAAAGAAAGGAGGTCTATAGCTCAGTGCCTGTGCAGTTAGTGGTGATTTTGATTCCTTATTCTCCTGTTTCCTAGTTACTATTATTATCATAGAAACCTAGGAGATTTCTGGTTTATCTCAGATATTTTTACTGGGCAGGAAAACCTTTTTTTTTCCTTTTTTTTTTTCTATTAACATTTGAAGAAGTTCCAAAGATGCACTGATTGAACAGGATGTCCCAATGTCCTTTCCTCAACCCTCTATATAAAGCATAATTACTCAAGAAAGCCTCTCTATCTCCCTAGATAAAAGAATGGAAAGTGAATATTTTAATAATATGGGTCTGGATACACACATGCTTCCCTATGGTTATGTGAATCTGTTCAGAAAATTGTGTGCTTGAGAGAGATGGAGGGGTAGTGTAGTCAACTGCATCACAGGGAGATAACCCCTAAGAGACATTTATGAAGGAAAAAACTGTGAGTAAGAAAAGCAGTTTTGCAGGAATCAACATGGAAACAGAGCCTGCTATAATCATTCTGAAAGGGACAGATGTTGGCGTTCCACCCTCAGCTTGTCTGGCCTATTATGTCTCTGAATGCTGAAGCTCACAATGTTTTTTTTTCCTCCAATTTCAAAAGTGTCAGACAGGAGACAGTGCCAGTGAAATACCTTATACTGATCTCTTGTTAGCTAACTGCGGTGTTTTGTTCCACGGTTACATGTCTGCACAAGCCGTCATTGTGTCAGTCATAATTACCACCTGTTCAGTGGCTCCCTTCAGGTTTCATCACCTTTGCAGTATTAAGCAGCCAGATGCAGGAAGCAGAGTTGGCTGCCCTGGAGCAGCAACCGTCAGGCTCAGGATTTCAGGGGATAATTGCTGCCTGAGCACAAACATCTCCCTCCTCCCTGCATAAAACACCCAATCCGCTCCTTTATTTGGCAGAGATCAGAGCCTCATCAAATGCACCTTTTGCCCAGGATAGGAAGATAGACCTTATCTTCTGCAGGGGCAACTCAGTGTGGGCTAGATGGGGGACTGTGCAGCTGCATGCCACCATGTGTCACCACATGAAAATGTGGGCCAGGACTCCTTACTGGAAAGGGGCTACACCGTTCCTGTAAATCCCCTTTTATCTCTTTTGTAGAAGGTATCAGCTGCTTCTGGCGTGGACGTCTAACATCCTAGGAATCTCCTGCACTTGGGGACTACTTCTGAGTAAATCTTAGGAGTATCCCTATCTAAATGTGCCTCAGCCTTCAAGAGATATGCTGTGGTGGAGGGACAGATAGATGAGTCCCTGTTGGGGCCAGTCAGGTAAAAAGAAACGGAAACGCAAAAGTGGCAGGCAGTTGAAGATCATTCCTATCAGGCTAGTGTGTGGTTTCAAATGCCAGTTGCCTTTCCTCCCTTCCCATCCCCTGTTTACTCTGTTTTATAAATTCAGCTTTGGCTGCATGACCCAGACCAGCAGGCATGCCAACAATCATGTTGCATTTTGTTCACTGCTTATGACTTCTGGACAGTGTGCTGCTGTGATTGTCACACAGTTTCACTTAAACATATGGCACACGGAGACACAAATTGCTCCAGCATGCAGCTTTCCATGATAGATTTTTACATACCAATTGCAGATGCTGTTTGAGGCTGCTGAGATTGGCGTGGTCCAATCCTGGAAGCAGTGAAATTTTTCTGTTCTGAGAAGTACCTGGCATGCTGGGTTTCTTAGGCTTAATTAGGAAAGCCAAAGATGCTGTCAGACTTTTCTCAATCCAATAGAAATGCTACCAAGCTGGGGTAAGTACGTGTATCATGTCAGAAAGACAAGAATGACAACAAAAGCTTTAAAATAGCAGGAATAAAAAGTGTTGAGAGAATAACTGAGGAGAAAAGAAGCTATTTCATTTGTATCAGAAATAAGGAGATACTTAGAGGTTCAGAATTCTATCATTCTGTCATTATACTGGGATGTCTGAAGTATATTTACCAATACAACATATTTGGGTGGGAAATTTTCCAAGGTCCTTCTCTTATATGAGGTATCCTGAGATAACCTCACAAGAAGAAAACATACAACTGTTGAATATTAAAGCGAAACAATCAGCATAAAGGATTCCAAACTACTGTAAATGTTCCTCCTCATTTACATGTTGAGCGGGACAAGCATGAGGAATGCCCTTTATTTACTCTCTTCCTCTAAGTTGATTCCTCTTTAGTTTTGAGTCTGAATCACAGAAAAAGATTTTAAGGGATTTTACATGAGTTTCTTGCCACTAAACTCTGAATTGTCATTCACCATTGACAAGTTCTGAGTAGAAGGAATTAGTTAATGGTCATTGTTAGTGCTTTTGATGATGCAGAACATGGCACAAATTTGAAGGAGGGAAAACCTGGAGGAGAAACTGATTCTAATTTTGTGCAGACATATTGCACTCTTCAAACTCACATATTTTCTGCCAGACTTGCTGGATTTGAAAAGATGTAGGAAATATGTTAATAAAAAATATGCAACTTCACCAAACTCTAATAAAGAAGAGTTAATCATGGATCTTAAAGCAGAAACTTTGAGCAGCTGTTACATTTCACCAACTGCCACTTGCAATACTGTTTCATACTGCTAAACTTCATTGGAGTGAGTTAGCATATGTAACATTAGTTTTGGATCCACTGGAAGCTAGGTTGTGGGAAATCTCTAAAATCTCTTGGCATTTTAAGCTTCTGAAGTGCTGTGATCCACCAGGATGTGCTGTTACATGGGTAGGGGTATATATGTATAGTCAACAGTGGCACCACTCTTCATTTTCCTTGGTCTCTTGACCTGTCTTCAGTCCTGAAACTCACTCATTTCCCTACTGTCTGTTCCTCACTATCTCTTTCACAAGTCCTTTGAAACAAATGTAGTTTCATTTACTAATGTGACTGCAAAGAACTGTTCCTATATAAAGTCACCTCTTCACAGCTGGCTCTTCTTCTTCCAGCCATCCCCTGCAAGTACAGTTTTACCCTAGTCTCACTTTAATTCCAGCTTTGGAACAAGCTGTGAGCTTGTTCATGAGTGTTATTTCACTTAGGAAGTTATTATACCAGAGTAGGAATTGACTCAGTACAGCGATAGAAATGGAATGGACTGGAAAAGAAGAAATTAGTGACTAACAATTGCTAAGGTGTCCTACTGATCTAAGTAGATTTCATAGCTGAAAAGCCTCGAGATAAGTGTGGACCAGAATCCCAATTGTGAGTATTCTCTATCTCTAGGAAAGCTCAATCTGAATCAGAACTTAGCTGTTCTTTTCTTGAAATATATCAAAACCACTCAATGAGACTAGTACATATAAAATGTTTGTAGTGAACGGTGCTCCTATCATGGGACCGTAGGAAACTGTAATTAAATATTTCCAAGAACCCTCTTCCTACTAGTTAATCTGGAGTATGCTGTATACATACAAAACATTATTCTAAGCATTTTTAACTTGCTTTTACCAAGAACTCTGTTAGAAATTCCAGGATGGCTCTGAATGAACAGGAATTGTTTGGAAACAGCTGGATGTTAGTGAGCCAAACCAGACCTGGATGCTGTGAGCTTGACTGTATGACATGCCTGTGTTTTCATTGAAATCTCATCAGGACACTGTGTCAGACAAATGTGTTCCTGGAGTACAGGTGGCAGGAAAGGCTTGGCCATATGGAGAAGCATTGCTCTTTCTGTCTGCCAAAAGCTGTGCTAGATGCCCCACAAAACAGAAAGAGGATTTGCTGTGGCCTAAGGGACTTGTTAACTCCATTGGACATAACATAATGATGGCAAAAATGTTTTTCTCCATTAGAAACAGTAGAAAAAAAAAGTGGTGTTAGGAAAATAGTGGTCAGTATTAAGTGAATAATGCAGTTACATAAGGAAAGAGCTATAGGAAGGCCTTACCAGTATTGTGGCAAAAATAAAGTAAGAACTTGCCACAGAACCTCTGTCCTCTCTGTTCTTTCTGAGCATATCAGTAGCAAGATCATGCCTATTGTAACTCTTACCAGGAGTAATATGATTCTCTCACTTTTGAGCTGGTCTCTGGCCTATGATGCCCTCTGTGTCACTCACAGTTACGCAGTAACTGAGTGAATCTGTATCTCAGGCACAGCAATGAAGACAGTGACCTGCCAGCTTTTCACTTCTACCCCCAATCTAAGAGGGATTTATTTCCTGATAAGAGTGTAAAATTTGGAGAAAATGGAGTTTAAGACTTGTCGTGTTGGATATCACCCTTATTCTAAACTCAACTGCATCCCAAAGATAGCCTGGATAGGCTGACCTGCCCCAGACATCCCTCACGTTGTACCACTGCACAGCAGTAACTTTCATCGGAGGGATAGAGTCCATTAAAAATCTTTCAGGATAGCTAACAGGACTTCCCTGTTTCGTCATAACTGCCTGAGTGGCTGAAGGGAAGATGGGATAACACTCCCAGAGACTGTGACTATGTTGTTTCCTCATACCCATCCCAGTGCCCTCAGGGAAGGGGGCTTGCCAGGAGCAGACGAGAATGCCTTGCAGCTTCTCCAAGTAAGTGTGATGATTTTTTTCAAATTGCCATAGGTATCCAGCTCATAGCTGCTTAGGCTCCAGACTGAATGAGTTGGCTTGGCCCAAGAGAACTGCTATTCTTCCAAAGAGATGTATTCACTGCTGCTATGACCAAACTGGTGAGCTATGCTGGCACATGTGCAAGAACTGTGAGCTTTGGTATCAGTTACTGCTGTAGCACCTCAAGAGGTCATCTGTACAGGGCCCACTACACCTAAGCTGACCTTGAAAGACATTTGTGCAGCCTGTTCATAAGAGCCACCAGGAGCAGAGATTTCACATCCCCTTCAGCAATTGATTTTTGTGCTAACCTCTCTCTACCAGTTCCCTGAGGTATTTTAAAATGCTTAATCTAAATCCTTAAGCCAATAATAGCTACATGGAGAGAATCCAAAAATAGCACTGACAATGGGTGTTAATACCAGTTCAGAAACCTTAAGCCCTGGATTGTCTGAATACAATAGTTTGGTGGTCACGCCAGATTGGGCCCTTACCAGGAGAGTGCAAGCACCAACCAGCAGGCAAAATTATGTGACGGCTTTCCAGGGGAAGTAAAGCTTCTCATCACTCCCACATGTTCCTAGAAGCCTCTTTGATAAGTGCACGGACAGAAAAAGCTGTGAGATTTCCTCACAGCAGTTCACATGGGAAGTTTTGGACCGGTGTAGCTCAAGGGAGCAATGTGGGGATGCTTGGGTGTCTTTTGAGCCCTGTACCAAATAGCAGAGGGGAAGGACTTTATTTGCCACGAAGGTTAGCTACTCACAGGGGGAGAGTTGTTCTTAGGTGGGAATATTGTTTCTGGTGATTACATTAGTTCACCTAGAGCTTACTAGTGCATCTCCACAAGGCACGGTGTAGCACCATGTGGATGGAGGTGTGTAGCTATGCCAGTGTTTTCTGAATCAGCAACCAACCCAGCAGTTTAATCCAAGAAACCTAATTTCCTTGCTAGACATAAACAGAGCCTAAATCTGGTTAGAATTAACTAGGTGAAGTCTGAGCTCTTTTCTTCACCTCCATGGCATTTTTCTGTATTTCCCAAAGGGCAGATAAAGTGTGGTTCTTCTCCCAAGTCTCTCTAGGCTGGCAGTCATGCAAAAAGAGATTCTCATGTGCTTACAAAGCTTCCCTCTTCCAGCTAGTTGGGAATATGAGGAAAACAGACTGTCTCAAAATAGACCAAGACTTCCATTTTCCATTCTGACTGAAACCACTACATGTGGGGAAAATAATGTTTCCCCCACTCACCTTAAGAACAGCTTTTTGAGGACTCTGCTTTCTCAGTGATTTGGATTCAGCTTGGCTGAAGCACAGCGCAGGGACAATATTTAATTCTTCCTTGCTATTTTCTGTAGCTTTGATTCACTGCAGTGTAATTTTGGAAGCTTAATCTAGTTTCATCAGCCATGACTGGAGCTAGAAAACAGGGCAAGTTATCAGAAGATACAGCAGGGAGATAACTAAAGGAAGTTTCATTTGGCACAAATTATCAGGAAATCCTCCCGAAATCAAGCCGTCAAGGAAATGATGGAAGTACATGATTTCACTAAAAATGAACAGGCACATACACCATAACACATACGCACAGATACACAGCCCTTTTGCATCTCTGAAAGTCAGCTCGCTTGCTTTCTGGGGCTACTACAAATATTTTACTGTATCCTGGCTCCAGCCCAGTCCTCTGCTGTTGCTGGCAGCCATTTTACATCCTCCCTGTCATAAGTTACATCAGAGCAGTGCATTGCGTTTTGTTTTTACTATGCCCTGATCCAAACCCGATGCTTGGGAACAGTTCAGGGTCTGCACCCAGGTCTGAGCACAGCAGCTGGCACATCTACCCCTCACGGGCCATTACAATTTATTGCCTGCATTGTGGGAGACCCAGCAGCCACCTCCTGAGGATGGCTGTGCTCCCAGAGAGCACTTTGTGCCACCAGCAGCTTGCACAGAGAAAGCACAGGCAGCCCATGCCTGGGGACCCCAGCACCGGGGGAAGTTGGGTATTAAAGTGGCAATTGCCAGTAATAAGTTTGCAAAATGATTTCCCTCGGGCATTGATACTGCTTAACATTTTTGCAGCCCTCAGAGAGCTGAGTGCCCCCAGGAGTCAAGGTCAGCTTGCAAGAGGTGCATTGTAGAGATTGGGACCAATAGGCTCTGACTCCATCTACAGCTTCTCTGTGTTTTAATAGGGTATGATTTCTGGCACACCTCAGTGCATCTAACTGTTGTCACTCTTAGAGCACAAGGACAAATTGCTGGCAAAGAGGGCTGCATAAAAATGCACTTGGGTGCAATAGCTATAGCAGTATTTCAGGCAACTTCCTATTGTACATCTTCAAGAGAGAACGTAAGTACTTGTGCTTTGTAATTGTGCATCCGTATCACTGAATATGGATAGCGCTAACAACTGCAGTGTAACATGTTGACAACTATGCACACATAAATATGTATTGCTTTTCAGGCACCACCCAGGCAAAGAGAAAAATGCAGTTTTTATTTTAATTTCATTTGCAATGTCTGAGCAAACAGTTACAAGACTTATAAAGAAAAGTGGGAGTCCTAATTACTTAAACATCAATTCAAGACAAAAGACCTCAGATCTCTAAGTCCCGCTCCCTAAAGCATTCCTATCCATTGCATTGCTCAGATTACACCAATTACATTTTTTTTTTTTTAAAGCTATTAACTCTTGAGCTCCTTGGTTTGTTCTCTATGTCTTTTGGATGACTTTTCAAAATTCAGATCATTCCAAAGTGAAAGCTTTAACCATCCTTTAAACTGAGATTCCTCTTTCTTTTTGACATCAAGACCTCTCTCTTTGATAACTTCAAATGCTTCTCCCTCTCTGCAGTGAGAACTTAATTCTCACCAATGGTTTTGCTTTTCTATCAAACATAGCAGTAGTACCCTGAATGTTGTTTATCTGCTTTGTCCACTGGTTGTTTTCTTTTTCTTTCTTTCCTTTTTTTTTTTTTTTTTTATAACTTTTAAACTATTTAGATATAAACACCATTGTTATTTGTTCAACATTGTTGTGCAGGTTTTTGTTTTTCCTAATTATGTAAAAATACACTTGCTTTTAAAACTCAGTTAAAGCTTCCTTTATGTGTTAGCAGAGCTGTACAATGGAGGTTTTCATCCTGTGCGCTGCTTTCTCAGACTGTGAAACAAATAAAAGCCAAGCTTTTGCATTTCATAACCTTGAAGTTCTCTGAGTAGTTTCACCTCCAGGGCTGGGTAACTGAATGTTTTCAAGCAGCTTAGAAAGGAAAGTGGGGAGGTAGGGTGGATGGAGGAGAATAAGGCAGTAAACAAGAATATGATTTCAGATTTTCGTGATTTATACTAAACCGAATAGCAGCAGGAAAAAGTAGAGAAAGAGAGTCTGTGTACATGATGGAATAGTTTTAGAATTCAAGATGCATATTGTATTAGACTTTCAACATGAAAGGGCAAATGCATTTCTCACAACATCCCCCTTTTTGTTAGTGTTTTTCACCCCATCCCTGTTCTAATGATACTTGAGCCTTGGCAGACTGAAAGGAATGTGTGTAGACCACGTTATCCATTGCTGGGGCATGGCTGGAGATACAGTATAATGTGGCAACTCTTCTAAAACTTCTCTGCATGGCCACACAACAGTTTTGGGATAGACCTGAGAGAGAGTTTTACTGGAAAAGCAGATGAACTGGAATGCAGGTAGTGACTCACAAACGATGATGAGCTGTACACCACTGCTAGGATCATGGGGCAGGAAAAAAGTGATTGCTCTCATTAAATCATCACCATCCCCTCCACACCAAGGGCTTTTTTATTATCACAAGTGGTCAAGAAACCTTCTGTTTTCCATATCTTCTAAATAATGGGTCCTCTAGCAGTACAGTAACTTTTCAGATTGCCCAGGCTCTCCTGCTTTATTAATACCAATTAGAAAAAGGTCCATCACATCTAGAACTGCCAATACTGCTTTCTTTATCAGGCAGGTTTACCTTAAAGGCTGTTGCTCCAGCACTGACCTTTTCTGACCTTGCTTAGCTTATGCTAGTTTTAGAACTGCAGAAAAGTGAACATAAACTTCAATAGGAGGCAGATTTTCAGAAAAATTTGGTAGCTATTTACACCTTGTATACACAAACTCCAGCCCAGACATGCAGATAGCCCTCGATTTGAAATGATACTTATCTGAGAGCTTGTTAATAAAATAAAATAAAATAACATAAAATAAAATAAAATAACATAAAAAATAAAATAAAATAAAATAAAATAAAATAAAATAAAATAAAATAAAATAAAATAAAATAAAATAAAATAAATATGTATAAAAACTGTGGGTTAGGGAAAAAATCAGACTTTGGTTAAAGTGAAGCCAGAATGTTCTTTAAATTTATCACGTTAGGTGTTACATCATTGGAGGAAATTTGTTTCTGGCAAAAAAACACTGGTGAGATAAAGTTTCCATGGTTGGAATAAACTCATAACATGCTGTGTTGTATTTTCTGTCTGTGTTAAACCCTCTTCATGACACTCATCGTTTGAAATGGTTCCTTCAGATTCCAAGCCAATTTGTTAATGACTGTCTTCATACAGTGAAGTTGGTGGAGGGTGGGAGTACGTTATTAACCTTGCTTCTACAAAAACTTTTTTTTTTTAAAAAACTGTGTTTGTTTGTTTGTTTGTTTTTAAACTGTTATATTATGTGCCTATTGGACAGTGCACTTGCAGATATAATCTGCAAAATAGCAGCTTGCAAGCAGAAACTTCAAGCTGCACAAGGGCACAGTTCTCTGTCTATGACTTTCAAACACAAGCCTATTCTTCAAAGAGTTTGAGAAGAAAGTGTAGGCACTAGTAGGAGAAGCTGTTCATTATTCCTTGTAATTTCGGATACACATAGTGGAAATTAATGGCCAGTGAAATGCACCCTGTGCAGTCTAGAGTTCTTCACATATTTATCTGTAGCACATTTATTCACATGAATAAGAACTATTAGATTCATTTCACATCTCTGGGACAAGAAGGCACTCCAAAGTTTACAAGATTTGTCTCATGTGTGGCCTGTTTCCTTCAGGAGTTCTGCACATCAGGACACAGAAACAAGGTATAAATTTTAGAGTTGGGACTTACATGGAAACACCACGGCTTTTCATTTAACTGACTTCAAAGATGTCATCTGCTCCCGGACAGGATGGGCCCAGTCTCCTTCACCAAAGGCATCATAACTCTTTCCCTTTTATATAAGATACTTTAAAAGTGCTTTTAAAGTGCCATAGTCTGTGACTTTTCACAGGAGGAAGAATGAGGATCAGGGACCAGTCTTATTTTGTCATTTTGGTATTTTGGTATTTTATTGATGATATGAGGGCAGGAGGATTTGTGAACACATAAGGGTTAGATGGCAATATAGAAGAAGCTGAAGACTTTGGTGGTCTGGCAAAAGGAAATATGTTGACAATTATAGTGCAAGAAGGCTTATTTAATTAAGAAGTAACAGAGGAATTTTCTTCTATAGGAGTTTATTCGTTAGAAATGGCAGAGGGGAAGAAAAACCTCTGTGCACTGGACAGTTTATTCTGAGAATATGATGCAATACAGCTATGGAAATACAAATTTGTCTGGGATGTCTTCCATGCAGTATTTTTGATAAGAAAGTGCAAGGTATTGGACAGTGCATATGCTTTTCAAGAATAGGAATCTAGAATAGAGCCAGTACACAGCTATTAGGATGATCAGTGCCCGTAAATCTTGGTTTGTGAGAGGAAACATACTCAGGTGGCTCAGTTTGTGAAGGGCTTCATGTAATGCCCCTGACCTTAGAATTAAGACAGGATGCATACCTGTCCTTGAATAGTGGGCATTATATTGGGCTTAACGTTAAGTGCAAAGCATAATGGAACCTCTGTAAAGGTAAGAGTAGGAGGGATGATTATTATCTTCAAATTGTTTAATCTGCATTTAGTGAAAGATGATTAGAAAGGCTGCCCATTCAGTAACGAGTTTCTGACTCTTTTAGTTAATTGACTTATGACAGATAACATTGAAAGAGATCTTTTTGGTTCAATCCCACTTTATACTACAGTTTGTTTCAAGTTAAATAAAGTTTTCTCTGAATATTCATATGCTGTAAAATATTAGTTTGTTTCAATTTGCTTGTAAATTTTCAACTGCTTGGGCAGTCAGTTGAAAGTGATGGAGTTTTCTAAGACACATACCTTTAAACCTCTATATCACAACATGTTGTGATGCTGTGGACTGAAAGTACTCTCCAGGCAGAAGAAAACAAACTTGTCATATTTTAATTCTAGCACAAAGTTCATTAGGACGAATGAATTCTCAGACTTTCTAAGAACACAAGGTGTGTAGCAGGAAAAAAAAAGGCAAGAATAGCAAAAGTTTCTTATGTAATCCTCACTCATTTGCAGACTGAATATTTAGGATTGCTTTTTCTCTCCCTGCACATACGAATGATGAATTTAACATGCACAAAATCAAAGGCGATTGAGAGTACTCCATGCTGATGGCTAGTGTTCATGTGCACATGATGCCTGTTAGATACAGAGATAATATTAATATTGCTTCATGTTTCCCAGCTCCAACTCCAATCACTCATGCTCCTTTAGCCTGTACCTGCAGTAGTACACAGGCTGTATTCTATCAAGTGCTCCTCCATTTTTTGAAGAAAAGCCATGAATTTGCTGGGGTATAAAGGGGTACGAGAGGTCTTTTCTTTTGTAAAAA
Source organism: Anser brachyrhynchus (assembly GCF_964034855.1). Classification (NCBI taxonomy): domain Eukaryota; kingdom Metazoa; phylum Chordata; class Aves; order Anseriformes; family Anatidae; genus Anser; species Anser brachyrhynchus. Next base: position 59,853,764 of record NC_137696.1, on the reverse strand, counting down.
TCTGCTTCAATTTGTCTAAACAGCAGATTTTTGAAAATTGTCTCATTTCATTCACATTATGCAATGTTTGCTCCAAGATGCTGAGTTTGCATAGTCCAGGCAGCTGACAAGACTATATGCAGGGACTGAGTACAAAAAGCAGCCCCACTGCTGTGCTAATAGCTAGTGTGCCAGCACCAAATGAGATGAAGAAATAGGCACTGTTTTATGGAGATGGATGAGAGCTTCAGCTACCTGGGAAGTAGAGGAACGAGGCCCAGGTGTTAGAGATCAGGCTTGGGAAAAGCTTCAAGAGCAAGGGGGCACTCGCACAAAAACCTGAAGCAAGCTCAAAGTTCTTCAGTCTTAGCCTCTTGTTAGCAAATACCTGTGAAGCTCACTGGCACTCTTATAAGCTTCTTTTCTGTCCACTGCCTGCCTCACAGAAGGATAGCAGCTTACTGCTCTCAGGGTCCCCATTAGCTCCAGGAATGGAGGCTGGTGTAGTGATATTACTTCATTAATACGGTGCCAGAGGATGGAAGTTCCCTTCCCTTCCCTGCTGCAAACTGAAAAGAAATAAATACAACGTGAAGGTTGAGAAAAATCAACTGGTCCAAATTAACAAATATATTTCTGAAGGTTGTTAAGTTTTAGATTAGCCTCTTTCAATACATGCTTTCCAATGCTGTCTTCACTTCTGTCATGACAAGGGATCTAAAACTGCCACCTCAGCAGTGGAAAAGGGCTTAGTGGAGCCACGGTCATGTTTATATTCTTGCTGATGGTAAATCATTGGATTCTGCCAGTTGAAAACCCCAAGTTCTGTAAAAGGAACCTTTCTTGTATGTCAAACAAGGGAAAAACTTCAGGTTGTTGTAGTTTCAGGCACAATTTTTTAACAGGGAGAACTGCATCAAATTTATCTAAAATCCTACTTACCCGGTCTTTACTCCTTCACCAGGAAATAAAACTGTATATAACATTTTCTTTTTCCCCCTAGAGATTTAAAATTGTTCAATTAACATTTTTAGTGCAAATTTTAATTCCTTCCTGTTCCCAGCAATGCACGCAGAGTTAATGAGGTTTTCCATGTCCTGTGGAAAAAGCTATCAGAGATTGTCTTGTTTCTCATATTGTCTGAAATTACAGTAATGTCCAAGGGCCCTCAGTAAGCTGAGTCCCCTGTGCTAAATCCAGAGACTGCCCCAGCCTTCTCCACCCCTTGAGCTGTGACTCCCTTACTCACCAGATACTATAAAAGGACTTCTGATATAAATAATGGATTGTCCTAAACTGAAATATAATCAGCAGAAATGAATCTGAATATTAATGCATAAAACATGTATGCTCGTCTCTATTAGCTGTCTACAGCTGTCCCATACTTTCACTGGCCTGTACTTTCACCTCTACCACAAAACGGGCAGACCATCAGGGAAGTATTGGTGAGGTTGAAGTAGTCTTAATCGCAATACATGCCCAGCTAGTGGGGAGTTATCCTAGATAATGCTGAATCTGAACGGTCTCCTCCACTCTCAGCCCTGAGCTGTTTACAACAACTTTCTGTCTCCCTTCCAGACTGGGGGAATTCACCCAGGTCACCAGCACTACCAAGGGAAGATCAGGCTCACTTCGTGTGATGTTGGTTGGGTGAACGCTGGATCTAACCGCACTTATGTTACTGTCTTTATGCCAGGGAAGAAACTATGCTACTGAAAGGGAGATTCTCCTGGGATCCTGAACTTCACTTCTCAGAGGCCATATTATTCTAGTTGCAGAAAGGGAGTCAAACACTACCTGTTTAGGTTGATTGCATGAAAAGCTGGCTTTCATGATTACATGAAAAGCTATGTACAGAATACAATGCAACAACAGAGAATAAAGAACCTATTTTTAATGTAGGTGTATGAACATTTCCTTCATGGACTTGTACAGCATCAGGCTTGACTGGAAGTTCACCAATACTAACATTTTGGGTAAACTGCCCTCTCTTATATTCCTGATAAAATCATAAACTCTATCACCTCTTCAAGGCCTTAATTATGCTGCTGCTGGAGAGAATATCTTCAACAAAGAAACCCAAACTGTATAGTGAATACCAAAGCTAAGGTTAGGGGTCTATAACAAAAAAATCTGAGACAAAGTCATTCCACATGTAGTGGTAATTATTGTCTAAAAAAGCAGCACGAACTCAACCATTCAGAAGGAGAGCATTACAGAGCTCTAGCACTGCTATAAAAGACACAAACAGTATTTCCTGTAAGAGAGAGAAATATCTGCTTGCACAAACACCAGCTTACTCTATCATTTTAGACAGACTATGTAAAAGTAGCTATCACCACTGCTGGCTGAACGCAGAAATAATATCCAGCCCCTGAAAGCAGTCACTTTGTTCAGTGTAACATGCTACTCAGAGAGTTATTTTCTAACGATTCTGAATAAGTAGAGAACACAAATCTTACTTAATTTGTGGCTAGAGGTAAACTTAAGCTTGGCCTTACAGCCTGAGTCAATATTTGTCCTCTGTCTTCCTCAGCCTTCCTAAATCAGCGAAGACAGAGACTATCAAGAGCATATGGGATGCCAACCAGGACATAATCAGCAAAACATGGGACATTCTGAGCATGCAAGGCAGATGATCACTCAGAAAGACGCCGATGTCCTTATGCCTATTCATTTATCTACTTGAATCAAAGGAATGGAGGAGGAGGGAGAATGAGTATTAGGAAGGGGGGAGGGAGTCTAGGCATGATTAACAATAGGTGTGAGACAGGAAGAACTAGATTAAACTGATCCATATGCAAATGATCTGAGTCTGATTGCATCAAACCATGCACAGTTTAATGAGTATGGTGAGATGCCTTTATCTCTGCTAGGATGTGTTATGAAAAGGAGGACTGCTCCAAGATAAAACACAGTTTAATAAGAAGGTTTTTCATTGCGGGGTTGATCTGCATTTGCATTTCTCTCTCTGAGACACACAGCTTTCCTGAACCTCCATTCCTTTCAAAGAGATTAGTCAGTAAGCACTTATGTATTGTTGACACACACCTTAGGGCATGGAATACTTAACATGGATGTGAGTTTTAGTGTGGTCCTTCATGACCTGGCTTAGAAATTTCAAAATGTGGAATAAGTGGCAAGCTCTTATTCTTCTGCTTATCTACCCAGCACTCTTTGCCCTTCTGTTATTTTGAAGCTTTATAAAATCTTTTCGATATTCATACAGTATGATACAGAGACAGAACTTACCTTCAATACTTACAGCATTGAGGGCCAGATTCAGAACTGCATCACCATTGTGACATGGTGATAACTGCAGCTTCTGTGGAGCTAATCTGATTTTATGCTACTGTAGCTGAGGTCTAGCCCTCTATTTCAAAAGACTGTGCTAGCTTCTTCCAAGAGGCTGCCTTTGTATACTGAACAGGGTAGCTAGGCACTACCTTTGCTTTGTCTATGCTTACAGTCACAGATGCAGATGAAATAAAATAGATGCAAGTTTTTCTTCCGTGTGCTGACAAGCCAGTGGGAAATCTCCAATGCTTTCAGGAAGATCATAGGAAAATAGTTGGCCAATGCACGGCCCTCTGCTCATAGTCCAGCAGCCATGTTGTTTAGTAGGTGTTAGTCTTCATCATCCAGCTACAATTAATGTTGTCATTAGCAAAAGCACTGAATCAGAGCAAGCTGGGGGTACCATATTTTTGCTCTGAAGCATAGCAAGTAGTGCATCTTCTTCCATGTTGAACAAGTCTGCCATTGTTATAATATATTTTTGATGCTGTCTATGGATACCATGTCCTTCCTCACTCACGACAGAATATTCCCATTTAAGTGCCATGATCTTCTCTAAACCCTGTGTGCACACTAACATCTGTATTCACACACTATGTATTTACACAAGTAACCATCCTGTTGCAGATAGAAAGTATTTCAGTCTCAAAATGCCGATGCTGAATATTAACTCTCCAAATAATGGAGGCAAATAAATATCAATTGTCATCCAAATACTTTCATGAAGTAGAAATCCCTTGCCACAGCAAATAGAATTTGTCTCTGCAACAGGGTTCTATGGAACTAGGCTGGGTGTTTAACAATGTACCTTCTCCACTTCAGCTTCAACTGATCATCTTCATCCTTATATCACAAAGATGAGATGTATTAATAAAAACAAGGCATTTGAATAAAAACATTTCCATTGATTTCAGTAGAAAGAACCATGGGCCTGAGTACCTTGAGGACTGGGAATCCTAACTTGTTATTGTATATCACACCATTATTTACATGGTTGATCTTTTTCCAACAGCAGACTGCTTCATGTCTTCAGGAATTTCTCTTGGTTTATATTCCTTTGAATACAATATGTGCTTACATAATTTCTTTCAATTGATTTGATTTGAGTTTCAATTCTGCATCTTTTAGCTTTCCTGACTTATTCTGAACTCTTTTCAGCTTCTTTGCATTTCATCATACATTCTCACTCAGCAGCTATAGAGTCCTCTCTTATCACAGGTTATAGTTTTTCCTTGTACAGCCACACAATCTTTCCTCAGAGACCAAACATCCCACAACAGCAGAAGGCTGGAGCTTGTTAACCCAGTCACAAAATGCAGTTTTGCTGGTAATTAGAAGAGACCTATGTCTATCCTAGTTTACTGTTATTTATTATCATTTATGGTACCACAATGCTGGGGGTTCAGAAGCAGCCTGGGTAACAGAACAACTCAGTTATTTGTGGTGGTGACCTTACATCCTCCTGTACCAGGTGCACGCTCAGGGCAAGGTGTGAATAAGGTAGGCTGGAAGTAGGCACACACCTCCTTACCTCTTGGCATGTGCTAGAACCCAGTAGGGACAGATGAGAAACAAACAGGACAAAAAGATCTTTCCTGTCCCAAAGAACTTACCCTTGAAATAAAAGACAAATAGCAAATACTGACAGGTGAGAGATATAAAACTTTAATGGGAGACATTAATTGTTCTTAACTTTAGGGAACTAATTTGCTTGTCAACGTGATAAGCACAGTTGCACTGACAGACATTGTGGTCAGGCTCTTATGGGAGCAGTTTGAAGCCCTTCTAACAGTCCCTCAAAATATCTTATTTTCTTCATGGATTAAATGGAGAAATTAAATTGCTAATGTGGTGATTTAAAGTTGGATGCCTAAGATTAAACAATATAAATATTGCCTTTCCTCCTCCCCCACCCACAGGGATGATATGTATGAGTCTTTAGGTGGTGGTGCCAGAGGGCTCCCAAGCTTCATTTGAAGGAAAGTGTTTTAAGGTTGAATTTGAAGAGAAGGGAAACTAACTTTGTGACTGTGACAGGGAACATAAGTGAAATCGTGGAGATGGGTGTCAAGAAGTGTAGTGAGTAGCTGATGGAGGCTGGCACCACCCTAACTGTGAGGCACGATATGAAGCAACTATAAGAGATTCCGCCTATATCTTAGGCATGGTTCCAACCCTCCTTTGATTAGGTGTTGTCAGATGTCTCTTCGAAAGCTCTGCTCTTCTAAGGGTTAATCTGGGCTGGTATAAGCACATGAGTTCACATTGACATCCTTTCCCAGCTGTCTTTTCAAAGTAACAAACTCATCATCTTGCAGTGAAACACCTGGGGTGAAATCCTGACCCCTCTTGTAAGCCACTATTACGCATTGGGTTTCATTGACAAGATCCAATGATTCAGTTCAAAGCATTTTCACCTTTTCACCTCAGAGGGCATCCCAGTTCCAGTGGCGGTCTAGCATTTCCCTTCCCTTATAGGTGGGAAAAGTGAGTCTGCTTGATTTCAGTTAGGCCACTTAGCAGCTATTGAACACCACTATTAATATCCTTGCAGTCCTTTCCATTGTCCAGTTACTTTTTCACTTTTTAAACACAGGTACTGCCATTCACTACCACTTCAGAGTTGTTATGAGTATTTAAAGCCTTGGTAACTTTTTGAGCGTTAGTTGCACTACGGTTGTGAAAAGGGTCTCATGACTACAGTCTGGGATGCGTAAGGGCTTGGACACTGCCCATGAATTAATGGTAGGAAGCAAAACCACCACAAACATCTGTTGTTAAAGCCATCAGATTTTTGCTTCTACATTTTACCTGTAATTTTATTCTGACGTCTTTGTCCCAGGTTGTCATTTGTACTTTTGCCCCTAGGATCAACACTGGAGTATGTGTTGAAAGTTGAGAGCAGGTACTTATGTAGGCTTTGAGACATATCTAAATGATGTTTAATCTCAATGCCCTTATCACAGCATAGCTGTCTCTCTTTTTTTTTTTTTTTTCTTTCCAACTATCTTTCATTCATATTGCTGAAAGAACTTTTAATCTTTATGCAACTTCCTTTGCTAGGTCTAAATCACTTTGATATTCGGCAGCATTGATTCCACTTTTCCCTTCTTGATTGCTTAATATTAGGAAATTTCCTAAATAATAAAAATTATGTCCATATATGCAAAAGTGGTCATGAAGCCTCCTTCAGCACTTTATTTATTATATTTGGTTTCTACAGGATTTATATCAGTCCAAATGAATTCTTTAGAGGTCTGATCCAATTTCTGTTTATGTCAATGGCACTTTTGTGATAGATCTCAGTGGTAGTGGGATTTAGCCCAAAGCCTAGTGCATTTAAGTCAGTTCTAATCTGAAAGGTGTGTAATAAAACCAATTACTTTGATTTTTTTTAATTTTTTTTTTTTCTGGGAGTACAACTGAGTCACAGACTTTCATTTTTCTTTTTAAACCTCAAGCAACTTCATGTAAGGTGGGTGACTGTCTTCCTCTGCAGTCACATTTAGAATAGTGCTTTGGACTTTGGACTAAAATAGAAGTTATTTTCTGTAAAAGGTAATACTGTGGCAGTGTTGAATGGAAACCTAAATATAAAAATAATTATCTATTTCTACTAAGTCCCAGTAATAATATGTGTACATATATGTACAAATATATAGGGTCTACATTAGTGATTTGAATACAATTTTTTTTTCTAACATGACAGTAAAGCAGCACTTGCCCTCTTCATCCTTAGCAGATTCTTTCTTGGGCTGAGTCTTGATGTCTTTTAAAATCTAGGCTTCTCAAATAGCAGATGTGATGGGATTTTTCCATCTATCTATCTATCTATCTATCTATCTATCTATCTATCTATCTATCTATTTTCTGATATGCTCATCTATCCAATAGGAATTGAATTTAGACCACCAAACAGTTACCAAGTGGTAACAACTTTCAGATGATGTCAGTGTGGGCCTGATTTGAACTGGTGAGCTAGAGGTGAGGCAATAACCTATTAACCATTCTTTCGAGCCATATGCTCCTCAGCAGTGACAATTTAACAGAATTGCCAGAAAGCTCATCTATTACAATAACAAATCATGTGTCCAGCAACATCACTGTTTTATACTTAATCTGTCTTTGCTTCTCCCCTCATTTTCCCTTTCCCCTCTGCCCCTAACAAATATAAACACAGAGACTTTCCCCTTTTATAAATACAATGGATGTTGTTGTCAGTTCAGATAAGAGCAAATGCCAGATAGGATGGCAATATTTTCAGTCCTGGCAAATGCAATCATAAGTTCAGTTTATTAATATTGCAACAGTTGCACTAAATGAGATCACTTGGATAACAAAACATTTATCAACAAAACGCTGCCACCTACTGAAGTTTTGCAAACAGCCCAGATGATTGGATAAGATCACAAATTCACTCTGTCACAAGCTTATGGTCTTTGCTCAAATCGTTCTGAGGGGAAAAAAGCAAGAATGATAACCAGCAGAACAAGACAAGACATCTCTTTTATGCAGTCTGTTCAGCAAGTGTCAGGGTAAATCCTGGAGACCAACCTCCAAAGAAGGAAGGAGGTTTGGCTCTTTTTGCTCAATATGTCATGGAGTTTTCAAGTACAGCAGCCAGGGAACACTTCCTATCAACTGCTTTAGCTTACAGCAGCCCATTATAAACTTACAGTTTTCTTGTCATGCTGATCTTCAAAGTTTCCATTCAGCCCATAGCAAACTGAAAGATTTTTCTTGCCAGCTTTTTGCGTTCCTTCACCCCAGGTTATAAACGCTTTCTAAATAAATATAAACGAACTCTGAGTTATTATATCAAATCTTGTACACTCTCTGTTCTGAGATTTCGGCCAATGTAAAATTTTAATTGTTTCAGTACAGCTCCACCAAGCATGCATATGGAACAAGGATAAGTACTGCACACCATACAGAGAAAGAGCTTTACCTACCCATGTTTCATTTCTTTGGTGTGTATCAATGGATGATCAGATACATAAAGGGCTGGCAAGGCTTTAGGTAGGAATTGTGCCTATTTGCAACTGTAGACAGCAGTTCTACACAGTGTGGTAACCTCAACTGTCTTTTAGGCAAGAATGTGGATCCCATTTCCTAGTGTCTTGTGAGAACTGTTTTGGAGGTTTAATTATTAGTAACTCGTAGAAGTATTTAAATGAAATCCAAACAAAATTACTCATGTTGAAACCATTTTTTTATCATTATTATTATTTTTTACCCTATGAATAGAAAGGACCATTTATGCTAACCAAGAAAAGCAAAGTTAAGGATTCAAGACAGCATAATTTAGGAATGAAAATCTCATTACGATTATTTCATGCAATGGACGACCCGTCTTTACCCTTGCAATACTATTTAGTGGCATATTTTTAATAATCAAAAAATTAATACATACCCCTGGAACATCCATGAATGCTAAAATTATAGACAAGTCACAGGAAAAAGTGACTGATCTTTGACTACAGTAAAACAGGGTGTTTAAACGTGCATAACTTTAAGCATGAGAGTAATTTCATTGAAATAAACAGGACTACTCAAACATTTCTGATTTTGCAAGTGCTTCTTTGCTCTACTAGCTTGGGGGCTAAGAATGGATATGCTTATTTAATACAGTGTTTATCTTCTAAACCTACATTCAGCATTACTGATTCCTTCCCTTTCATCAGGCAGAGACAAGGAGTTCTCCATTTTTCTAGCCTCCTTCTGGGCCAGTTTCAAACTTCATTGTGCCTTCTTATGCATTTGCATTTTATATCCGATGTAGAAAATAGCAGCTATAAAACCATACCCTGAGTCCTGAGGGAGTGAAATGGATAACTTGAAAGGAAACACTCAGAGGTTTGTCTAGATTAGGGGACGTGATCAATATTATGCTGGGGCTGTCTCTTCCTGACCTAATTCTGGACCTTGTTGCACTGAGAAGCATTATCTCCTTTCTTCTTTGGATTTAGCTGTTTGCAATTGCCCTTTGTTTCCCTTTCATGACTGTGACCAGATGTATTGACTAACCCTGGCCTCATTCTTTCTTCTTAATTCTGATATTGCCCTTACTGATATGATGGCATGTTTTTGTTTAGTGTGGAACATGAATATATGCTCATTACTGGACTGGAGAATCCCACTGGTGACAAGGCAGACCCAGAATCCTTAACTTGAGTTGGCCATGCTGCTTAACTCTTTTGCAGTAAAATTGAAATTTTTAAGTCCTCAGTTGGTTTTTAAAACTGAATTGTTCATGGTAGGTTAGTTATGCTGCTGTATCTGTCATGTGTATTGAGTGCTGGCTCTACCACCTTCCTTGCTGTGCAAGGAAAACCCTAAATCCCCACTGTGGGCCACCTGGAGCTGACATCGCTGGATATAAACCCTGACTAGTTTAGGTAGGCATGAGCTTTAAGCTCTGCTTTGCTGCAGCTGTTCTTCAACACAGAGAAACTTCAAAGGGATTTGACTCCACTCGGGGACACTGGAGCCAGCACATCTGCTAGTTCCTATGGAGATGAAAGCGAGTGTTTAATGCACACCATTGCCCTGACCAGTTTGCAGGTGCTAATGCTGGCTGGAGCTCTTCACACTGGCCTGTCCATATTTTACTTTTTCTGTGAGGGTTCATGGTTATTTCTGAGCTCAGACCTGTCTCTCAGTGACACCATGGCCCTCTAATAGTGTCTGTACATTGCTTCTTCCTCTGGTACCATGGTGGCAGCTGCATGTTTTCCAGCGTGAGGCTGACAGGGCAGGCTGCTCCAGCCCGCTCTCAAGTGCAAGACCATTATAAACAGTGCACCTTGAAATTTACCTTCATCATCTGGAATAATAAAGTAAGATTCCTGGCTACTAAAGCAGTGTACTGACTTCAGCCTGAATTTTCTTTCACCTTTGTGAACTCCCATCTGAGAATAAAGGTCTGGGAGACTGGGAAGGGGTTGCCTCTTAGAAGGTCTCTGGGCTAACATGGAGCAGGCTTCAAACACAGATAAAGCAGACAGGGAAACAAACACGGACAAGAGCTAAGGCACATGGGCTGAGGTGTGACTTCAGATGAGGGAAAGACCTGCTGGAGGAAAGGAGAGGAAGTGAAGGGACGTTGGTGGCCTGGAGCTTTCTCAGTCTACTTCAGCTCTGCCTGTGTTCCCACCTTCCCCTAACTGCTTGCCTGAAGAAGGGGTGAATGACTCCCTTCACAACCCATGTGAGGAGCTGGATGGATGGAAAGGGCTGCCGATCTGTGGCTCCCTATGCCTTGGTGATGGACCTGTGATTTCACAGAGATCTGGAGAGTTTTCTGATAAAGCATATCAGAAAAGTGGGAGGGCATGTTGACTTTTGAGGACTATCTCTTGCTGTGTCATGACTATTGATCAGTATTGTATCTTCTCTTACACAGTAGTGAAACTCTGTGAGAGGGCACTCCGTTTGTGACAGAAAATGGCCCAGAGAAGAACCAAGGCAACACAGGATTCTGAAGAGAATCTGTTGGTAAAGCTAAGAATATAACAGTGATTTAGGGTCAAAGTCCCACTGCAAGCTTCTGAGGGAGTGCTTCCCCAGGCCAGTGCAGACCCATGTGAGCTGCTTGCTGGAACAGGCGGGGTTTTTCAGCCAGGCTGCTCAGCCCTCCCATGAAACACTGCTCATGACACCTCATCGTGCTCCCTCATCAGGTGCTCCAGGGTGACCTACAGGCCCACCCTGAGGTATGTGTCCCTGCATACAGGCCTGGAACCAAACAAGTGGGTTTGTAGATAGGCTTTCAAGCACAACCTGGAGCCGAGCAGGTTTCCTACTTTCAGAGTAAGTTGAGGTGAGGTGGGATGAGAGTTTTGACACAATAATTTTTTTTTTTTTTTGGAGTTTGGGGAGGCAGCAGGGTGATGAACCAGGGCGTGAGCTTCTGCATCCTGAAGAGAGGGGTCTCCCGTGTTGTTAGCAAAAGCTGCAGATACCAGGCAGAATTTTTGCCCTTTCTCTGACCACTGCTTTGCTTTTCTAAACCACTGGTGGGGTGGAAGGCACAACCATGTGGAGCACTGGGCAGCACTGTCCTGTTTGCATAGTGTTAAAATAAATGCCTATGTGAGCCACAGCTCTCAGGTCAGAGAATATCACTACAGCAGCAAGTCCGATATCCTGGATGCATAGGCACAGTTGTCATCTGAGTTAACAGCTATCGTCTGTGGCCAGTTTTGGTTTCCATGAGGGTTCCTGGTACCATGCTTGCCTCTAATTTATGGGACTTATGCACTCTGTAAATGAACATCTCTAGTGTGTTGGTGCTGTTCTGGACATGTGGCCCTGCAATCCTGTTTATTCAGCCCATCTGACTGCAAGCAGTCAGAAACTGCTTACTTGGTATCTCTAACTTGCAACTCTGAAGTGAAGAAAACCTGTGGAAAATTCATGACTGTCCACCTCTTGCTATACAAATATGCAAGCAATATTTAACACCAAAAAATTCAGTCTGAGTTTTAGTAACTTGTCAAGAGAGTTTATATGTTAGGGGACTGCTTTACTCATCTTCAATGAAAAGAGCTATTTAACATTTTAGTCCACCCAGATACAGTTTTGGAAGGCATTGCATCTAGACATTCTCTCTTGCATCTGACTTGGATGTTTTACATAACTTTCTGTATCTGTTAGGTTTTCTAGTCATACCTATTAAAGGAGTTGGCCACTATGTTATTAAATTTGCAATGCTTATTAGTTTACATTTTTGTGGTCAATAGAACTTTACCAGTGAACACCAGAGCATGATCTTGTCTTATGTGTGGACATTTAGAGTGGAATACACATGTAATCACCATGTATACTTTTAGCACAGGAGATCCTGAGCTTTTCCAGTGCAGAGGCAAGATAGGGAGATTCAGACATACGGAGCTTGGCTGATCATGGCTGGTGGGAATAGCCCCTGGGTGGCCCCTGAGCAGAACAGCTTTGAAGTGTGTAACTACAGAAGCAATTCCAGGTTCTCACAAAACTGGTAAATAGGTAAAGTTGTCAGAAGGGTTTGAAATCCAAGAGCACTGTCACACTGCCTTTTGCTCTTAAAGGCAAACACAACTACCTCTTAAAATATCTGTAAATGCAAATTCAAATTTAACTTTTTAAAAGGCAACAAAAACTTCTTGTTGTATGACCTTCATAGATAAAGGAGAAATCCTCTATCATAATTTTTAAGATAAATAATAAACTACATGCCATGAGCATGGCTTTTTTACTTCTAACATTACGTGTTTTCAGGTCCTCTAAGATGCTTTTAGAATGTGTATAAATTAACTCCAAATATAATAACTGCAAATATTTCCTAGCTAATGCTTTGATCATGTTACTTAAAATTCCATTTTATTTATCAGCAATGAAATGAACAACACTTGTGCACCTTTACTGCCCTTTGTACATTCTCATTTCTTTCTGAATGGAGCATAACAACAAACGTGGATATTGATAATCAGAAGCTATTGCAAGCAAGATGTATATCTCATTTCTGGAATCACATTACACCATTATAAGTTAATTTCACATTTTCCCTCGAAAGAATAACCAGCATTAGTCTGGTCCACACAATTGATTCAGTGTCACTCTGTAACAAAGTCACAGACATCCTTCTGCAGACTGTATCTGTTTTTGTTCATTCAGATAGTTAATCCATAGCAGGTCAAGGCTGTGTCCTACCAAGAACGTATGAAATGTCCTATGTGGGGGGTGAAGCTATTCCTTTGTGAGTGCAGAGGTCCACATTTGGAAGGAAGCAGTACAATACAACAGGAGGAAAGGAGGCTGGGTCCTGGCTGAGAAAGCTGTGAGATGCCCCAGCTCTTATAACACCAAGGAACGAGGGCCTAGGAATGGCTGAACAAAGGTGGCCAGTTTCATAATCTTTGAGATGGGAATAACATTATTCTGTCTTTTTCATCATAAAGTGTGGCAGTACCCATCTTGCTATTTGGGGACACAGAGTTTACTACCCACGGCTGCAGAGAAGCATCACCACATCAGGTAAAGCAGCTCAGAAGCTGATGGCAAAAGTCCTGCTTGGAGTAAGCCAACACGGTGCCATTGGTACAACATTAATTTGCACCGACTGTCAGGCTTTCCTGTGCATAGGACTGTACATGTACCATTTGGAAACCCAAACCTTTCCGTTGGATTTCCTGTCTCTTCTCATTACAAATGTTCCAACTTAGCTACAACAACATTCATATTACTTTAGTGAGGCGTTTTGTTTACACTGTGCCCAGTTTTCAGCACTTGGCCCCAGATGTGTTTGTTCCCATTTCACGAAGCCAGCGACTGAGGAATGCACAAGCCAGGACTGTAACTTCCCGTCTCTTTGGCATGTGTTTAAAAGTCACACTACGCAGATTTAATGCTGGTGGATGGTAAAGAGATTAAATTCTCAAGTGCCAGCTCATCACATCAGGTTAACACAACTCCCACTGTGTTGCTGAATTTACATGAGTCCTTTATTACGGGTGTGGGGAGAGACGGTTGAGGAGAGTTTGAGAAAAAAAAAAGGTTTATTTACCAAGACAGCAAATAAGGAAATACACATTTTAAACTGTGAACTGTCTACTTTGAAAAGTTTGGCATTGTGCCTTGTGTGCTGTCTGCCCTGTCTGAAAATTACATAACTATGAGTGTAAACTATGTATGTGTGGATGTGTTTTTATGTATTTGTGGTTTTATTACAGGCAGCTCAGAAAGATGCCTGGAAGAACTGAACGCCAGTGGAATCTGCCTGGGTGGAAATAATGTTCATGCACTATCTTGCTAAGGAGTTAGTAACCCACAAAAGTGCCAGGAGCTCATTAATGTGGTATTCTCAGACTTTGCTTTGTCAAGATGGGGAGAAGGACACGTACTTCTGTAAATGTGCTCCCTTCCCAAATTAATGGCTCATGGGACATGACCAGCCTTGCAACATTTCGGCTCACCATTTCTTGGGAAGCACTAGTGGCTTTCAACTGTTTTTCATACTGAAAGCTTAAAGGGATAAAAAAAGCCAACAACAATATCTTCTACCCCCTGCCTTATCCTGCTAACAGCTCACTGTTGGGATGGGGAGAGGTGGTTGAAATGGCAGAGCTCTTCTGGTCTCCACTGGGAACATTGCTTAGCCAGAGGACAAGATGTAGGGCTTTGACTGAGGAAAGCTGCCAGTCAAGTCTGGGTTCATCTCTTGCATGTACCAAAGACAAATGTGCCAACGGATGCTCCTACTTATGCTATAGCACTTACAGTATTTGTAAACAATTAAATATAATGTATGTATATCCTGATCCTTCATTAATCAGGAAAAACCAACGTTAGAGGAAGCATCAGGGGCCCAGTTCTGTTTTCCAACATATACGCACCATAACCCCCATTAATTTGAGATGGAGTCATATGGGTGTATCCTGAGGGAGTGATTACATCCTGCCTCAGCTACAAGTGACCGAAAAAGGGAAAATAATCGGCCCAATACTGGTCATTTGGACAATGTGTATTTGATGTGTCGGAGTCATTCCAACCTTCCAGTTACCAGATGTCCGTAAAAATTCATAGCAGGCTATTAAATTTAGCAGATCCCATCTTAATTAGATTAGCTTCTGCTCAGCATGACAGCAGAGTATTTCACTGATGGAGGATTTATAAAGATTTCTGGTGGGAATTCTTTATGGAAGATGTAGTCTTTTATCCAGTGGGATTTACAAATGGAGAGGGGGGAGGGAGGAGAGGAAGCCCTGATAAGGACACACAAACATTGTCATGGCATGTTAAAACATAAATGGGAGCTTTTATTTTATGGATGTTCTCTTTTTATTTCTCTTTCAGAATATGGATAGGTGGTGTGAGTGTTTTTTGTGTCCTTGCATTATCAGGCCCAGCTAACATAATGGCATACGGGTGGTGGAAAACTACAAGCAAATTCTTGTTGTCAAATTCCCTCCTAAAACTAGCACCAGAGGAGTACTCAATGTTCAGTTGCCTGTCAGGTCATGAGTTATTTTTTCACCTACAGGAAACAGAATTGTACAGTTTGTCTTGGGCTGATTTTATGTGTTGCAGTCTGGCGTCTATCCATTCATTGCCCTTATTTCTTTAAGGTCACCGCACACACACAAACAAACAAACAAACAAAAAAACCACTAAACCCGTTTTCTTATTATTTGTGCCCCAATGCCAAGGACTCTCTGTTTTTTCCTGCACAGATTTTTATGGAGGATATATACTGTTAATGGTGACATTGGTGTCAGTAACAGAACGTGAACAGCAGCAATGTCTGTGCTCTATTCCCAGTGTGTAGATAACTTCATAAAGAAAAAAAAAAAAGGTGGGTGGAGGGGAGGGGAGATCTGGATAATTTTTCTTGTCATTTGATTCACCATTGAAAAGGTCACTCCCTGTAAGAAGAGACAGTCTTCCCTCTGAGATGTCTGGGGGAGGAGCAGAAATGGCAGAGCCAAGATGGGGGGTACTCCTTGCCACTGTGTGGCTTTTGTGAGGTGGCAAAGCAGCCCTTCTGAGCACAAGGGCACGCAACGCCCAGAGAATGCATGCTGGCGGCTGATAAAAACAGAAAGGGACCATCCTTTGCTCACGCCGCGGGCTGATAGCATTCACATCATACACCGTTTGTTACTAGGCAACTGATTAAATATACGTGCCGGTCCTTCAAGCAGTGCTTGCAATTAATTAACCAAACCATTTTCATTTTGACTGTCTTCCGCCCTCCCCGCTCCACCACCAGCCACCTTCCCAAATGCTGACATCTGACATGAGTGCAAGTGATTTGAAGCTCCTCCTGACCTGTAGTGTAATAAAATAAAGAACGGATCCTTTGTATAGTAGATGTGGTCTACATCCAGGCAGTGGACACCTCTGTGCATCCCTGGTGGGTCTAGCTAGCAGCTGGCATACAACAGACATTTTGCTTTGCTCTGCCAGGGCCAATGTAAACCAAACTGCAAAAAACTGCAGGATAAAGTCCAGAAGTTCTCCTGGCAAATCTATTTGAAGTGCAGTTGTATCGAAAGATGGAGGATGGGTGTCTTTTCTTGCTTTTAAAATCGGGATTCTTTACTCCTGAAGCAGTCATTCTCAAATCTAAAACTACTATGGAGCACGTTTGTGTGAATACATATATAGATACATATGTCCTGTGAGAAATATAAATATTTATATACCTACTAAGATATATGCGCACAGTGTTAATGGCCAGGGACACTAAGTGCACACTTCTCTGTGCTAGCTATTACACCGAGTCCCAACAACAGACAGTCCCTGCCCTGCTCAGCTCACAGTCTAAATAGCAGTGGCAGGCAAAGTGGAAGAAGGGGTCTGGACAGCAAAGGTTGTTCAAAGTCATGCAGGGGGTCAGCAGCAGGGCTGGGAATAGAAAATGGCTTTTGTCTTGAGATCAGATTCTAGAATAAAAAAAGCAGTGAGTCATCTCACCCCAAATCCTCCCTCTAATTTTGTAATACAGTTGTCATATTAAAGTTGTATGAAATAGACTGGAATTACACATGGAAAATGGGTAACTACAAGGATCCTGGAAGATCTGACTGTTCCTATTACACTTGATCAAATGCAACTGTCAGCTGCTTTGGCAGAGATCACCTTTGATGATTAAAAGGAGAGGACTACATTACAAGAGGGTTTGAGCACGAAACCACTCGCTGCAATCCACAATTAAATAGGAGAGGCTATTGTTCTCTTTCTGACCGGGAAGAGAGTTACAAATTTATTGGAGTTCACAGGCTTGCTGCAGAGCTTGTCTTTAACAAAATTGTACCCCCATTTTATATCAGAGCTTCCTACCCTGCTCAAAACCTCGAGTGCATTAAAGAAGCAATTTAGGGTTTATTTGAAGGGGGAAAAATAGAATGTCGAGTTGTGTTTCTTTTTTTCCTCCTTCCCGCTGGCTTTCTGCAGGGGAGGGAGGGATTTGAATCAGCAGATTCTCAATGGTATTGCGGCCTATTGGAGCTGGGTATAAAATCACTAGAAATGTAGAAGAAGCAAATAATGAAGCACAGATTGACAGACAATTCAAAAAAAATTTTTAAAGCACCGGCCAGCAGCTGATTTGGTGTGAACTGTCTGTGGAGCCATGCCGCTTTGCGCTGCCTGACTGCCGTGCCTTTGATTCAGAACCGGAATGGCTTCTCTGAAAAAAGCACTCTTTGGGTTTGCAAATCTCTTCTATGAGCTAAGGCCATTTTTCACTGCTAATGGGACTAGGTTATCTTGGCCTGCTCTGGTCTGATCTTACCTTGCCATTTTTTGGACTGTACTCTGATATGAATAAAGAAGGGTTCACAAACCCACAAACCCCTCTTACAAACCTCGAGTGAGCTGGGCAAAGCTGCACCGTGGCAAAAGCAGCCCCCCAGGTGCCCTACTGCCTGCCACAAGTGCTGATGGTCTGCGGTGGTGACAACCACCCTGAGGATGGAGGAGCAGGCACAGGTTGCTCTTTATGAGGTGTCAGACAACGTCCCCCTTCTCAGAAGGTGGCTGGCTGCTGTCAGTAGTCCCATTAGAGCCATGTACTACTCTTTAACTTTCACTGTTGCTTTGCTGACCTTTGAATGAGAAAAACATTAGTGAAGAGCAATTTTATGCCCTCATAAAGAGTTATGTGTTACCAGGCAGTAATGGAAGCACAAACCAACCTGGCCAAAAGATCTCAGCCTCCCGTCACTGCTTTCTTTAATGGTGCTGCTTCATCGCTAATCTACCTGGTGCCTGTCAATGGCTGGAAATCCCACCCAGCAGATGTGAAGGTTGTTCACAATGCTGGTGCAGACACTGCTCCTCCGCCCTGTTAATCCACGGGGCAGAGGGAAAAAATCGGAGAACACCTGAGTATCTTACAGGTTTCTGCATGCTGTTCCTTTCCTCTTATCCCTGTAGTGATTTATATTAAATTGACTTGTAATTATACCCATGTTTCTTCTTTTTTGCTATTCTAGTTATTCTTGGTTGTTCCATGCCTGTATATGGCCTGTCGCTAGCCTGGCTTTTTCTTCCACCACAATGAGACAATAAATCTGGTGAGGCTGGACAGGAAACCCAGCTTGCCAAGGAGAGGCAGGATGAATATCTCCTTGAGACAGTCGGAGGTTTCATTGCGTATTGTCCATATAGTCTATTTCAAGGAGTGCCCAGGGCAAGCCTGGAAAAACTTTTGTGTTTGCAACAGTATTTCTCTCTGGAAAAACAGAATTATTTATTTTTTTAAAACCCACCATGTATCTTTTGCACTTTTTATGTGAGTAGAATCCTGTACATACAAAAGATGTCTCGTTTCAAAATTTCAGCCAGGGCCTGTGTTTTAGAGGCAGAAGATAATCACACAGAAATGCCTTGCTTCGAAAGCCTATGTTTGCTGTCACTGCTCTCCTCAGCTGACCCAGTGTGGATATGTGCTTTTTCCTCAAGTGGGAGGCAACTTCTACATTCTTACTGATCCAAACAACTTCATTAAAAACACTGAGCAGGCGTTATTAGTACTTTCTTGGCCTTCTAAGCATGTCTAGGCTCATTCATGTTTATGCTTCACTGCAGACACTGGTGAACTTGCTGATCGCACATTCCACCCTGGTGCTTGTTCCCGTGAAAGCAGCAGAGATCTTGAGACATTGGGATATGGCATCAAAACATAGACCAACTCAGTAAAATAGCAGTAGATGGCATATCAAGGACACCGTGACCACTCTGCATGTTCCATATGAAAATACACATTCTGGAACTTTTTTCAAAGGATCATTTCTGTAAGTATTCCCAGTATTTGTAGTCCAGGAAGATCACTTCAGGCCTTGGAAAAATGTTATCTTGTGGTAAGAACCTTACAGTGTTCAGACACAATATGATCTTACTCTGCTTGTAGTGACAATGAATGGCATCCTGGCACACAGATGGAAAATCTCCATGCTTGAGAAAAAACTTGTTTCAAACAGAAAAGAGAGGTTATCTTAGTTGCTGCTAGTGTAAGTGCACTCAGAAGCAGAATCCTTTGTGCCTTATTATAACTGGTTACATTAATCACTATGTCTTTCAAATTAACTGATGTACTGACACATGGGCTAGTTTGTGAACATTAGGAGAACAAATGGATCCTTGGTCATAAGTACACGGGCAAACAACATCACCAGACATACACAGCCCTGTGAGTACAGCATCACTCAGCTGTGCTCTCTCACTTGCACACATACGCAGTCAAGCTCCTTAAGGGTTTGCCAATGCAATGTAGTGTTGAATTATACAGGCTAACTCTACAAGCAAGCTTTGCAAGAATTAGCTTGGGGACTGGAATTAGTCTAAAAGCAGTAGCAGGATACATTAGCTCGCATGGCTGAGTTAGCCTGTCTGGCTACTGCTATGATTAGATGGCTTCTGATACCCAGGCTAAGTCAGGAGAGATATCCTGGGTCTTTCAACATGATACGGCAGACCATGGCTCTCTCATCTCCCACCCCTCCCCAGCCCCCAGCACAGTGCACTTTGCAGGCATAGGCTATACATACTTGCATTCAAGATCTGAGTTCTTAATGGAATAAACTGGCCTAGCTTCACAGAGGCATAGCTGCATTGATTTACATTGACAGACTCCTGGCTGAGATGTTTCGGTCTGTCATTAGTACTTACCATGCTCTACCCATCTGGGGGGCTGGTCATACTCTTATTCCTTTTAATGATAACTCTGCTGCAGTCATCTTTTTTTTTGCTTGTTGCTGTTAAGGCCAGCAGGCACTATTATGGTCTTCTAGCCTGGTCTTGCAATGATTTTAGCTTTAAGGGATAATTTTGAATAAGAGTGCAGAAGAAGCAGCAGCTTCTTTACCCTGGCAGCCGTCAAGGCTCAGTCCCTCACTCTGCTTCCCCCATGTTTCAACCTGCAGAGTGCTATGCTAATTTTGCTCACAGCTTCAAGTCATCTGAATTTCCGGCTGGCTTCAACTTAAGCTGTTTTTATTTCAAATAAGGTAAATTACCAGCTTCAGTCCAGGGCTCAGTTTCCAAGCTTCCGTTCTGCCGGTTTTCAAGCTTCACTTCCAGCAGCTCTGCATAATCCCAGAGGAACGCATGTCCTCCACTCCTCCTGTGCCAGGGACACGCCGCTCTGCCTGGCTGCTCTTGGGGCCTGGAATCCTCCTCTTCCTCCTCCCTGCTCTCTTTGGGCTTTTTGTCTGAAATAAACACAAGTTATTTTTTTACCTTTATTGAAAGTGCTTCTGCTAAGAGCTGCTTGCTAGTTCCTGGTCCCCCCCTCCCCTTCTTTCCAGACTTTACAGAACCTTTCACTGCAGGAGAGGAAATTGTACCCGTGATCGTCATCTCCGTGAGTCATACCCCAAAGGGGCTCAGAGCTCCTCAGTAGGCCAGTGGTGTCCAGCCTGCCTTTCCTGAGACTTAGGTGGCTTGTGGAAAATTCAGTAGTAACAAAGCTACGATGGTGTGGAGGCTTCTGAGTAATCCTAAGACTGTGGGAGAAAGCAAAACCAACAGCATCTGTGGACGCCAGCTTCAGTGGTTTGCCATGGGACCCAACTGCATACCCTGCCAGACTTCTCTAGGAATGGGGAGAGGATCAGGAAGATGTCAACAGCTCTCAGAGCTCCAGCCACTATAGCGCACTGCAGTATGCTGTCTGTGTGTGTCTCTGCAACCAGTCACCGCTGTCTGAGAGGTCATCCATCTCTGGCATTGTGCCAAAAAAAGAAAAAAGGAAAAAAAACTGAGACAGTCTTTGTCTGAAGGGCTCACATTCGAATTCATAATCCAGACAACAGGTGAAGGAAAGGAGAAGAAAATAAAGTATAGATACGTGGGATGACATGCTTGCGGACATATAGCAAATCAAAGCTGGGACATTAGTGTCCTGTGCTACATTAAGTGCCACAGCCCTGTGGAGCAAGTTACTGTATGCTCCAGCTTCAAAAACTTCAGCAAGCCAAACATAAACCAAGAAATACCTACCTTCAAGAAAACTGCATGAGGCACCATATTATAGCATAAAGGAATAGCATTTCTTTGCTTGTCTTGTAGAAAGCTGACATTTTCCATGCTGTGCATTGGCATTTCCTGTGATATTGCCACAGGCACAGCACTCGGATTGCTCAGGAGCACATTAAATACAGCTTCATAGATATGACTTTGGACAAGAATCTCTTCTTTGCATGTGGAATGGATAGGCAAAGCATCATCGGATACAGAGGTCATGAGAATCAGCAAAACATTATTGAGGTGCTCTGCCAGAACATCCAGTTGATGTAGGTAATTTAACGCTCATTTCTCTATTATTTCCTCAGAAGTTAGCATTTTTGTGTTGTTTTACTCCCAATTTATGTGGATTACGTTTGACTTGTTTCTTCTTTTATATGTTTCATTTCGGAATGTAGGACAACTGCTACTGTGATGGGTTGATACCCTCCAGTATGCAAGCACCCACACAGCCACTCTCTCACCCCTACCCCACAGTGGGATGAGGCACAGAATAGGAAGAATGAAGGTGACAGAACACATTTAACAGCTAGATAAAATAAAATGAATTAAAACAACAACAACAACAACAACAAAACAACTTAAGTAATCACTCACCATCTCTCACAAGCAGACCAGTGCCCACCCAGTCTCTGATGGCACTGGCAACCCTGGAAGTCCCAAACCTCCTTCTTCCTCCTCTACCCCAGTTTTCATCGCTGAGCATGACATTATATAGCAGGCAATATCCCTTCGGACAATTCAGGACATCTGTCCTGTCTGTCCCTCCTCCCAGTCTCTTGTTCACCTCCAAACTATTCCTTGCAAGGACTGGGAACAGAGTGGGAAAAAGGAAAAGATTTGATGCTGTGCAAGCACTGTTCAGCAATAGCCAAAACACTGGTGTGTTATCAAAACATCTTAAGCCACAAACCCAAAACACAGCACCATAGAGGCTTATATGGAGAAAGTTAACTCCATCCCAGCCAGAGCAGTACAGGTACCTCATTTAAGGTACCTTTCTTCAGAGAAGGTTGTACGTGTCTCTGAATCAGCAGACTGATAGACTGGATAACATGGTGAACATGGAAGGAGGATGGTCCGTTGGATGTGTGTACATTTCTTTGTTTTCACTACAGTGGCTTCTTGATACCTAGCTTTTAGACAGCTGAAATGAACCGAGATGAAATTCATTCTTTAGTGATCAACCCTGAGTCTTTCTCCTGTTCTCCTGTATTGGTTATTATGTTATACCTACCAGTGTGGATGTTATCTGTCCCCTAACAAGTCTGACGTAGCTTATCATTTTATGTTTTAATACAGTGACCAAAAAAACATTTGAAATCTTCCTTTTTTATAGTTCTTCTCAGCACTGAGTCCTAGAGATTAGTAACATATATTTTGTCCTAGTAATGTATATATTTACTCAGTAAGCCTCGGTTTTGGATGTTTCCTGTCTGGATCCTACCTTCTTAGATGCAGAGCACAGCATCTCTGCCTACTGTTAAAAATGACTGAAAGACTGAGCAAAAGCTCTAACTTGTGATAACTGTCAGCCCCAAATAAATATTGATTTTAAGTGTCAATTTTTAGTAAAGATAGATGTCAAAGCCCAACAAACCCAATTACAGTGCAATAAAATATATTTCGTAACTCTAACTTAAATGTGTGCCAATGCTTTTATAGCATAACGTGGAAAGACAGAGCATCTACCTGGCCTTCTTGGTACAATATATCTAGAGAGATATTTATTAAATTTATCTGATATATATTGTATCAATATAGCCAACTATATTGTATTTCTGCCATAGTTTACTTCACTCTTCACTTTTCTGGCTGCTTTTAATGAACTTTTAGTGTTGCTTTTCTCAGCTCAGCTCAGAAAATGCTGTTTCTATGTGTGTGTGAATGTGTGTGTTTCTGCCTTCGCTGTGGCCAGTAACCTTTGAACTAGTTGGCCATTTCTAACCTGTTTGGAAGCAAAAAGGTCTCAAATAGACTATCTTCCCCAAAATTTAATCAGACCAGGCAGCTGTTCATGGCCTGCTGACAGGAAATGCTGTGGTATGAGCTCATCTCTTTTAGATAACAGTGAACAGCAAGAGAGCTGTGCTGACTACCCTCATCTCAGAAAAAACTCCTGCTGGAGGCTGTGCCTTTTGAGCCTCGCATGTACCCAAGCACGAGAGGCAGAGCCCGAGGACACCCAGCCTCACCAAGTCCCTCACCAGCCCATTTCCTCGCTTCTCCTTTGTGACAGGGTGGGCTGCAACTGAATGTAATGACCAAGGCAAAAATAGATTGTGCTGTCTGCTAAAATGATACCACAGGATTATATTATTTTCTTTACTGTTTTTTAAACTCTTTTTCATAAAGACTGATGCCTGCCTTCTTTCCCAACCACCACTGCATAGTCAGCAGCCAGTTTCCTTGAGCTGTCTATACTGATGTGTTTTGAGATGTTTAAAAGTAATTCAAAACCTACCCAACTGCATGCACAGTTTCTAGTGTTCTCCACATAACATTCTTCTCTTGCCTGGGTTTAATTTCATCCACTATCTCTCTTTTCTTCATTTTATCACCCTCTGCAGTTTCTCATACTTCTCCATCTGACCCACCTACCTAATTTTGTGTGACACAAACTTTGCCACCTTTGCTCTTCACCATGGTCTTCAAATCATTAATAAATATCCCACGCACACATCTTGTTTTTAATCCCCGCTGCACCCTACCCATAACCCCTTTCCATGCTGAGATGGACCATTTGTTCCTACTCTTTGTTTCCGCTCTCTCAACCATGGGCTTTTTTCTCCCCCTATCCATGCAGGACTTTACCTCTCACCTTGTGGTTACTAAGTTTCCTTTACAGCCTCTTCTCAGGAACTTTATCAAAAGCCTTTTGAAAGTCTAAATAAAATATAGCCATTGGTTGTCCTTTATCTTCTGTTTTGTTAACTCTTTCAAAGGCCTCTAACATGTCGGAGACACACAGTTTCTTCTAAGACAGAAATCATGCTGGTTTGTCCCTATCATATCACCCTCATCTATAGCACCTGCTTTATAGCAATCTTTAATGATTTCCCTGTACCAGGAGTGTGTTGCTTAAGAAGAGAAAGCAGAGGGAGATACTCGTCTGTGGAGACTTTCCCGAACAGCCTTCTAGCTGGTTGGTTTATGTAGCCTTTAAGCCCTGAGGTAAGGAAACAGGAAAACAGATTAATAGACATAGCAATCTCCCCCAAGATACTTTTAGATAAACACAGCCTTGGGCATTTAGAAAGTCGGATTTACTACACCTTAAAAGAGGTTTGTGAAAACCACGGCTGTTTTATTTTAAAGTATGCAGCCAAAGGCATGCACTTCTTTAATCTTTGCCACTCTTCCCCGATAGACAACCAAAAGCCCAAGTCCCAGGGTTTAGAAACAGTTGTGTATAAACTGGAAACAATCTCAGCAAGTCTTTATAACAATGAAGATCTCTTTGGGGGCACTGAAGTGGATTTGAACCGAAGCCAAAACACATTTCCAGTGCACAGGCTGTACAGAAACAGACACAAATGCACAATTGATATTGGTAGGGTAATACAATTGCCAATATTTTCCTGGAAAAATGAGAATGCAGACAGTGATGTTTGAAGGTAGGTGTGTTTTATGCTCAGAATAGCACTGAAGAGCAAATCCAGGCCTCCACATTTGGCTAACGCTCTGGGTCTGATATCCCAGCTGTGACCCCTGTTGCCTGCCAAGTGGCATTGCCAATGTCCTCACTTCAGTTCCCTGGCTTTCTGCATCACAAGGTGCCAGCACCTCCTCCATATTGTTGGTGGGTAACTCGCATGTGCCCAACTCAGGAAACTCAATGGTAAGTATTTACTTTTGAGTGCTGTTGGAATTTTTCATTCATGCCAGCTCAGCCAATTTTTTTGCAAAGGAGGGTTTGCCATTCAGGTTTCATCTCCTTCTTTATCCCCCCCCACTCCCCCCCCCCCCACCCCCCAGAGGCAAGACTGCATTGTTGTTGATTTGCTTCTGAAATGGGAAAGGAGGACTCATATTCCCAGCCACTCTAATTTTTTTTTTTTCCTGAGAGATCCTATTCAGTCCCTCCCCTCACTTCCCAGAAAACTGGTAAGCACTGTAATCAGAACCTTGACTCCTCAAAAGGCTCCTTTTTCTTTGAGTTTGTGGTCTAGGCTGTTTTTTACATGGTGCACCAATGTAATGGACTTACTTTGTTACTTGGTGAAAAGATGCAGGACTAAGTTTAGCTCTCAGTGTTGTTGTGTTGGTGGATTTTTTTTTTTTTTAAATATATATATATATTAAGATTGTTATATCCTCCAGAGCATTCTCAATTCTGCAAGGAACTGCAAGTCCCTCTGGAGAGGCTGCGGGCATCTGGACAACTATAAACCCTGCACTGTTTATAGTCAGAATTGCTGAAATGGGTATATCACCCTTGGACTATAGCATTTGGCTGAGAAATATAGGATTCCCTTTTTGAGAGATAGTTTCTGCCACAGATGTACCCACCTGCACACACAAAGGGACTCACACATACAGAGGCAAGTTGCTGATGTTGTATGTTAGGAGCTGGGGCTAGCACTCTAGCAAAAATCATCCTGATTTGTGATTTTTTTTTTTTTTTACTTTTTTCCTCTGCCTGAAGCACAGTTTGCTCATGCTTAGGTGATTTACTAAAGGCTGCATAACTGTTTGGAAATATGCAAGGCTGTTTTGGCAGTACTGGTGTAGATATTTCAGTGCCCTGCCTCAGATTGATAGTGTTTCTCAGGGAAGAGAAGGCAGCTCTGGAAAATGTTTGAGTTCAAAAGGAAGAAGAATCTCTTTAATCACTCAGGCTCTCAGGAAACCCAAGACCCAGTGGGACAGTCTCCTCATAGTCGAGACTGTCCCAGAAAATCAGTGGCATTTGAAAGCAAGATCACAGCCAAGGAAGCCTTTGCAATACTGGAGAGGGCCCCAGCGAATGTGAATGAAATGGCTACTGCCTCTGCTGCAGCCAAAAACTGGCAGGATGCTTGGGGTTCAGTATTTCAGAAAGAACTTCATATTTAGCAACACCTCCTTTTCTGTTTGAAATATCTGGGAGGGTTTGGATCAGATAATTAGTATTTAAAACCAGTGTAACTCAAGGATCTATTTAAAGTCTTCTCAGATAATATTTAGGGACTGATCTTGCAATTAGTCTTCCTTCCTTCCTTCCTTCCTTCCTTCCTTCCTTCCTTCCTTCCTTCCTTCCTTCCTTCCTTCCTTCCTTCCTTCCTTCCTTCCTTCCTTCCTTCCTTCCTCTTTCTTTCTTTTTCTTTCTTTTTCTTTCTTTCTTTCTTTCTTTCTTTCTTTCTTTCTTTCTTTCTTTCTTTCTTTCTTTCTTTCTTTCTTTCTTTCTTTCTTTCTTTCTTTCTTTCTTTCTTTCTCTTTCTTTCTTTCTTTCTTTCTTTCTCTTTCTTTCTTTCTTTCTTTCTTTCTTTCTTTCTTCCTTTTTTCTTTCTTCCTTTTTTCTTTCTCTCTCTTCTCTTTCTCTCTCTCTTTCTTTCTTTCTTTCTTTCTTTCTTTCTTTCTTTTTCTTTCTTTCATTTCTTTCATTTCTCTTTCTCTCTCTCTCTTTCTCTCTCTCTCTCTTTTTCTTTCTTTCCTCTTTCCTCTCTCTTCTTTCTTTCCTTTCCTCTTTTTCTTTCTTCTCTCTCCCTTCTTTCCTCTTTCCTCTTTCTTCTCTTTCTTCTTTCTCTCTTTCTTTCCCCTCTTTCTTTCCTCTCTTTCTCTCTTTCTGTTTCTCAATATACGTATCCTGACTGACTCCTATGAGATTAATTCAAACAGAGCAACTGCTGGATTAGACCTTAATCCCTTTTCCATCCATTTAAATCATCCTGAATGGTGAGGGATTGCGGTGTGTTCCAGTGCTGGCCTAAAACTCATTTTATTCTGGCATCTTTTTGTTGTTTTGCATCTGTTTTCTGTCATTTTTTTTCCTCCTTTGGCAAATTCTCTGGCTTCAGTTGTATTTGTAACTTGCAATCTTACCAATATGGTCTGGCAGTGATATCTGTCTTGAGGGGATCACTTTTCCCCCCTCTTGCTCTGTAACAGGCAGTTGATTCTTATGAAACATCCCTCTCCCGTCCGCTTGGCTTTGCTCGGCAGCTTCATGGGGTGTGAACCTTGAGTCAGCTCAGATTATCCCCTTTTATAGCTGGTTTTTTCCACAATGCCCCACCACACCAGTCGCTGACTCCCACATACGACGAAAAGACAGTGCCGCCCCAAAAGCAGAGGGCGGGCTGTGATCTGGAGGAAAGCTACACAGAAAAGAGTTTCCTCGGGAGAAGCGGAGGCTACCTCCTGGTGACCAAAGTCCTCCGGGGGGGGGACAGTGGGCGAAGCCCTGGGACCACCAGGCCGGGGCCCGGGCCGGGGCCGGGGCCGGGGCCGGGTCTCCCGCCCGAACGCGGGGTCGCGACGCCCTCTGGTGGGGGGCGGCGGCCACTGCGGCGGGTGGGGGCTGCGGCGGGGGCTGCGCTGCGGGAAGGGGCCTGGGGCGGCCGTGGGTGCACCCCCAGCACTGCTCGCCTCCGCCTGGCCGGGAGCAAGTACCGGGCGTGCTGATCCTGGCCCTGCCGGTCAATAAACCGGCCGCCCCTGCCGCCTCAGTAGATAGGAGCCCAAGTCCCTGCAAGGGATCTGGCCCGGACCCTCCCCACTGCCCCGCTGGTGTGTGGGGAGGACGTGGCCTTTGGTCCCCCGTGGTCCAGGTGGACCCGGCACTGGAGGTATAGTCACCACACATTGCTTCATGTGCCGCCTCACGGGGTGCTGCACCCTGCTTCTCACGCTTGCAGGCTGGAGGAAGACAGTGCAAAACAGCACTGGAGCAGCATAGGCACCCCCCGCTATCCAGGAGCCCCCATTAGCAGGCAATTTAATAATTAAAACACCTAGATCCTTCCAGCAAGAACAGATACCCTCATTTTTCTCTCTCCAGTTCTCACACATGACTTTCCTAGGTCATTCTCTGCTTTCTGTTTCGTGGTGTCCTACTAAAGCAGTAAGAGGTGAACGGTTTGAGATATGGCTGTTGACCTCTAAATTCTGGCCCGTTGAGGTCCACTTCCTGTGTGTTACTGACTTAAGCCATGCTTAAACCCACTGTTGGATTACCCAGGTCAGCAAGAACCTATGCATCAGTGTTTCAGAGTCAACAGAAGAGAAATGTCACGTTGGCCCCTCGAGCAATGTGCAGGAGGTAGTTACGGAGTTCGGAGCAGAAAGACTTTCTAGCAATGAGCTCCTAGAGTAGGGAGGGTGCTCTTTGGTATCTGGCGTCAAACATGTTTTGAAAGTGTTGTTTGCTCATTGTCACTGGTGCCAGCCCAGATCTCCGTTTGCCAGTGCTGGTGGTTTGGCATCACTGATCTAGAGCGAGATCAAACAAGGGGGAATACAGAGCCAGAGCCTCAGTTTATTTACCCTAGTGTGAATGAATGGAGACATGCCAGTGTTAAATGTAGGTAAGCAAATATATAATCTGCCACTTGGGCTCATTTTGACACTTAGTAAGAATATCTTACAATGCATCTTGTTGGACTACACTTAAAAAGCAAAGACTGTGTGCGTCTGCATTATCCATAAGCTTCTAACTAAAGAGAAGTATTGTAATCCATTAGCAAAATGAAACATAAATGTTGCCTAAATCCATATCCCCATTACCCTGGGTAACTTGCATCTCTGTAATTTCCCTTTTGGGGATTTTTTCTACCCTCTGGCAGAAAGAATAACAAGTAATATATGAAATACCCTAATTCTCTTAAATTGTTAGTAAGTGTCAAGTAGAGATTGGACTTAACCAAAATAACATCTTAAAATACATTGTAATGCACCAAATGTACCATTGAGCAGTGTAGAACAGCCTAAGATGATACATGTACTTTCAATATTCTTTTATCATGCATAAGAATTTTTATTTTTTTCCCCCATTGTTACATGCTGACAATGTGCTTAGTAGCTTGGCACAGCTGAATTTTTCTGAGGAACATTGAAAGAGGATAAACAAGAAACTCAGTCCATCAGGAGAACTGAGAGGGCTGATCTTTTGTTCCTGGTGAGGGGGATCAAGGTATATGGCATCCTATATTTCACCATTGCTGATTTATATGTGTAGCTGGGCCTCTGTGTTTCACAAACCAAATGAAATGGGTAACTGAAGTTATTCTGAGTTCAAAATTCCAGTTTTGTTCATTTTTGTGAAAGAAGTAGTAGAACTAGTTTTAGCTTGTAGCTGTAAACCACTTTCTTTTAGCTTGCATTTCAAGGTATGTCTTTTACAGTCTGCTTCATGCAACTGTGTTTGCAAATAGGCAAACATTACTTAACCCCCAGATAATGCTGTGTTTAAATGATTTAAACAGTTTGTTTGATTATTCATGTTGTATTTATTTATTTATTTATTTATTTTTTCTGCCGCCTTTCAAAATACTATATACAAAATAGTATATTGAATGAATTTACTACTGGCTATTGAAACAGTAACATTTAAGTAAATATTAAGCAGTGTTTACACAAGGCCATTTTTTTTTTGCTTCAGAAACTTAAATATTAAATCAGAAACTTGATTCAAAATGTCTCATTATCTAATCAAGGAAAAGAAATACCTGATCTCTGTCTGATACTCTGAATTTCAGCATTATTTTGCCTAATCTTGCAAAGAATTGCTCTGGACAAAGAAAAACTCAGAAAATAATTTCAACTGAATAACTGAGAAGCTCATGACATTCTGTACAGAAAAAGAAAAAAGAATATTTTAATTTAATAAGTTATTCACGGCAAATTAACCCAGCCATAACTGTGAAGTAACTTATTCATATGGGGCTTTGGAAAACATTAGCACCTAACTTGTCTTTCGTGCTCCTTCTGCATGAATATCCCTGCAGGATACACCTGGCTTGTTGCATTGACAGTGAATGGTTTCCAAGATTTTCCTTCTAGACCAACAGTTTGTAAACAGCCTTTCAAAATGCTATAAAAATTGTTCTCTTTCCCATTGGCCCCTGGATAATAAATAGAGGCAGTCCTGAACTCCGCTCTATCTCTCCTTCAGTTCTTCTCCTGATTTTGAAGTCCACGGTTAGAAGCCAGTTTCTCTCGGATTTCCTTCATGGCTGAAAGTCGTTAACAAGGACTTTATTACTGTAGTGGATGTAATGTGGGGGAAGAAATGGCTACTTCTGGCTATTCGCTGAAGTAATCAGTTGCACTAATCATACACCAGCAATCCCCTGCTACTACTTGAGGAGTTCCTCCAATTTCAGTATCATTTTCCCCCTACAGAATGAAGGATCTGGTAACAAAATGCATCATGTTCTCCAGCCATTTTATCAGGTTGTTGTTGGGTGACAGTGTCTTTGTTACACCTCACACAGGCTCTGCAGGATATTTACAGCCTTCCTCAACTTCAGAGCTGAGTCCCAACTCTCTGCACATATCTCTTACTCTTTGCTTGATTTGGGCTGCCCTACGTGTGAATGTCACAAGCGTGTTGAATGCAGTTGTGTTAGGTTATGGTAAGTGACTTTGGCTGTTGAAGGGAGCAAACCATGCTTACTGTTTTTAGGACTTGTGCTAATGATCAGAGACCATGGCCAGAACTGGGACTGTATTGCTGTGTAAGCTATGCAAATGTGAAATCAATTGTCTTCCCCGGTACAAAGGCTGTAGGCAACTAGTCGTTAGTTCAAATGAAGGGCAGGGAGGTGATAGTAAAGATCATTTTTCATTTTAATGTATGTCTTCCAGTTGGCTAATCCTATGCACTTTTTTGTCCAAAATATGTTTCATTTTCCACTTCCATATATTCTGTAGATATTGTGTAGCACAAGCTGCCACATTTCTGTCTTGCCTTCCAGGTGCTGCCAAAGGTAAATGACCTTCATCATCAGCATTTTCTCATGGTGGAGGGTGGCTGGGATTAGAGGAAATAAAAAATTGTAATGAACAGCTCAGTGTGACCATGCGGCTTGAGTCGAATCATGTTAGATGGCAAAGTGTATCCTTACTGTTCCTCCTGTGCAGCCGACTCATGTTCTGAAGAGGAAGGAAACCCTTTTTCTCAGGTGTGTTCTTCACCTTCACAAGGAGGTTTGCTTGGCCTCTTTTGCTCTCACTGATGCACTCATTCCCTCATGTTTTTCGTGTGTTCTCTGTGCCAGCAAAAGTAGTGGATTTCACAGAATGAAGACAGTTAGGCAAACAAGGTAATCACTGAGGATTTTATCAGTCAGTTCCTCAAAATTAAACTGAGCAACATTTATCTGGGAAAACATAGCATTGCTCTGCCTGGCGAATTTCCATTACTCTTGCATAATGTGGATGCATTTGGCATAGACATACCATGAGGTTCAAGTCTCAGGAAAGAATGCCAAGTAGTCACATCTGCTGGCTTGGGTGCCAGAGCAAACACTCAGTGTTGCCTGAGTCAAGGCTTATGCTTCTCTTGGAGTTCAAAAGATTAGTGGAAGCAAAATTATCTGTGTAAAGGAATTTTAGCTGAATATTCATATAGCTCTCAAATTTCTTCATGCTGCTCTGGGGTTTCACCGCTGATTATCACCCAGATAACTCTTCTCCCTTACAAGACCAGTAAGACTATATACTGGGAAAGCACTAGGCTGATGATTTAATGTGGCTTCTACATGAGAAAGATGTGAAATTCTTGTGTTGTATCACTTGTAGGATTTCACCTATTCTTAAGTCATGGTGCATGCAAGTAGTTGCTCAGACATCCAAAGAAGTTAAGGTCATATTTCTTTACAATGCCAAGAACAATTCTCCAGTGGGAGGACAGGCTTGTAGATTGCTCTCATTCACAACTGCCTTGTTAAGCTCACGTAGACATGTATCCCAAGGTAGACCTTCCATTTTCTCTTCCTTGGGAGCAAATATCTGAGATAACCAATCAACCAGCAATTAAATTCCCTATTTGATTTCATAACTCTTGGGGAATGGCTTGCCTTACAGATAATATCAACATTTTCCAAGGCTAAATGGGGCCTCACATCTCTCGACTGCTGTTTAATGCATAAATGTAGTTACACAGTTCAGTATGATAAACTCGATGCAGACAGTTGATGATGAGAAGGGAGATAAATTTTAGTTTTCTCTGCCAGTGGTAGCACAAGGTATCTGTTGCAGGGTTCTGGGGTCAATACAGAACTCAGTCCCCCATCCCACTCCAACAGCAGCAAGAATATATAGGGGTAAGACTGCAGGGAAGGTAAGGTTGGGCACTTGTCATAGTCCAAAACTGTACAAGATTCCCACAAGATTGCTGCAACTACCTCAAGATATGGATATCAGGGATTATTTTTAGGTTACTGAGTGCAGACTGAATGGTGTCACCACACCTCTAGACAGTCAAGCCAAATAATCCAATTACAAGAGTAATGTAATGTAGTCTGTTGTCTATTCTGTTGCTGTCTACTCTGTGTGATGATTTTAAGAGACTCTAGATGCTAGAATGGGGTACTGTAAGTTACATTTCTTAAATTTGGAAGAAACAGAGTTTTCACTGCAACAACATCCTACCCTTTCTGTGTCCTGCAGAAATCCCACAAACCCCAGCACACACTTACATATCATCTTTAAAATCAAACCATTTTAGCATAATCCAGCAACAGTGAAGTTGCCTTAATTGTACTAAATAGGATTTCAGTTATTTCTTATATTCATAATTGCTACATTTACAAGAGGTCTACCAGTCAGAAGCCCCTTATGGCAGGATTATTTTATCACATGGGTAGTTGTGGAAAAAGGGCAAGCACAGTCCACCTGCAAAGCCGCATTCTCAAAATAATCTTACAATAAGCTACACTATGAAAGAGCAGCCCTAAAAGCAAAAGCCCCCCACAAGGACTGTCCCTCAGTCATTTATCTGCACAGGTCTCCTGAGTATGAAATGCCACCATGGCTGAGCACAGAGAGCTGATTTATAACTGAAATGAAGCCTGCAATGGCTAAAGGTCTACATGAGACTGGAGAGTTTGTTTGCTGAGTTACTATGCAAATTTAACAATTAAATCTTCTCTCAGCTCCTGAGGGAGTGAGGGGGATTACTAAGGAGAAGGAATTTGACACGATGGAAAAAAAATAGAGATGAAAATGGAAGGATTCCCTGCAGTTGATCAGCTCTGCCCTGCACAGTAGGCATCAGAGCAGTTAGAGAGAATTACTACAGAGATTTCCAGGAAGATTTGTACAGAGCAGGGGAAATACAATGAGGAAATATAAAACCTCCACCATGTAAGTCAACTTTTATTTGTTTGTCTGTTTGCAAAACTGAATTATGAATTTATCTTCAAGGCCTCAAGTGAACTCCACACTTCTTGCTTCTGCATCCAACCAACTAAAAAAAAATACCTAATAACCTCAGAAAGAAAGAAAAAAATAAAAAAGAAAACCAAGAAACAGCAGCTCCCTTTGGTTTGACTGATCTGAGTCTTTAATTTTTTTTTATATATATATATATATAATTTTTTTTTTTTTTACTACCCCCACTTCCTAAGCTTGCTGGTTTGAACAAGAGACTTCTGTTTTGACAGCCTGTCTCCTGGGTTCCCCACTGAAAAGGCCAAAGCTCCCAGTGAAGCAGCAGTAGCTGCCTTTAAGCAGGAGACGAGCACTCCTTGCTTCCCTGTACTGCATGCAAATAGAGACAGATGCCGCTCCCCAGCTCTGCCAAGCTTTCCCGCAACATGCCTTCTGCACGGCAGTGGCCGGTACAAGTGATCATCCAGCAGCGTCTTCTGAGTGCGTTAATGTCTCTGACCCTGGCCCACTGATCACCCACTTCGGCAGGGGACTCGTCATCTATACAAACAGCATCCATCGAGCCCACAGCCCCCCGGCTGTACGTGACAGGGAGCGCTGCTTTGTGCTCTGGCTGCTCAGCACAGCCCGGTGTAGGGCAGCTGCCCCTTCCATGCTTGTAAGTAACACTTCCATGACAACACCTTCACCTCATTAGTTTTGTTTGTTTGTTTCTAAGATGGCAGAGTGTTTTCTAGTTTTTTAAGTATGCTAAAGAATGGGCCATCATATCTGTTACTAAGCTACCCACGGGGTAATTCAGGAAAAGGCTGGAGGTATTAAAAACAGAGGAGAGAGGATCACAAGGCAGAAACTATATTTACTCCTCCAACCTCCATGTCACCACCTGATCCTCTTCTGTTGTGCCAGAACCAGAGCCAGCTACATATATTTGCAGTCACACATGCACAAAGGTGTGTTTAATCAGAGCAAGGAACTCTAAACCTCCAAATAACAAAACTTCAAGCAAAGGCAGTCAAGAAGCTGTTCTCTTTCACCTTGTTGTCTGTTTATTATTTTGGTGAAGGAAAAAGTGCCTTCTGTCTGACAAGGGAAAGCCAGGTAGGCAGTGAACCCCAGAAGAGCTAAAGGGGGATGGACTGTATGGGAGTGGGGAACCCAGTGGGTCTTCAGGGCCGTCATGAAGGTGGTCTTAGGGTTGAGACATGTAGTGGTTTCCCAGGGTCATGTTGCAGGTTGTGAAGGCACCATCCACATCTCATTTTTGACCCGGCTGTGTCCCCCCTAGCCAGAGAGCTGATGATGCAAAATTGATATCACTATTAGACATTAGTGCCATAGATGGGGAAAAAACTCATAGCCATCTGGTACCATGAAACATGCCTTAGACTTGCACCCTAAAAGAAAAAAATATAGAGAAATATGCAGAGTTCATGTGAAGACTGCACTTAGTCATGTCAAAATCCTTTGCTGACTGCTCAACATACATTTACAAATCTTCTTTTTAA
Organism: Anser brachyrhynchus; assembly: GCF_964034855.1. Classification (NCBI taxonomy): domain Eukaryota; kingdom Metazoa; phylum Chordata; class Aves; order Anseriformes; family Anatidae; genus Anser; species Anser brachyrhynchus. The sequence goes on along the minus strand of NC_137696.1, from coordinate 59,818,653 downwards.
AACCAAATCCAGACTGGGAATAGAAGGAGATTGTAATGTGTGATGTAATAATCTGGACTCTGTCAGAATTTGATAGGGGGTGCCAGCACAATCCCTCATCGGCATTAATGGGGGGAAAATCCACAAGCAAACCATGATTTCGCTTTGTTGCTTCCTGCACAAATTATTTAAGGATCAGGTGCACAAGATAGCATTAACCACCAGTTTAAACAATATAGGTAGCTGGTACCACAGAGTAATGCTGAGTCTTTTTCATACAAAGGGATTTTTCTCTCCTTTCAACACTGAAAGTTATAGTATAAAGGGAGGAGAATTGCCAAAAAGCTACTGCAGAAGTCTATTGAGAGCTATCTGTAAGTTAGAAGAATCCTGTCATTTTGCATCAAAGATTGTTTTCCTCCCTAAAATCCATAAAAGCTAGTTAAATCTCCAAATCTCTATACAGAGATTTCTAATAACTTCCACAACACAGATATTTCAAGGCACTATTGTGTGGAAGATCATGCATGTGCAGTGGATATTCACGTATTTATGTTCTTGCCAAACTTGAATGCCTTTTTCTTTTTTCTTCTGTTATAAAGACTGGACCTTAACTGGAACATGTGGAACGGCAACACATCTGGTTTTCTATTTTCTTCTCCCCCAGCATAACCACAGACACTTGTCATGGGTGTTATAAGCTGTGCACATGAACAGCAGCCAGCCAGGCATGGCAGGCCAGGAATAAGGATTCATCCAACACACACGTACAGCACCATTGGTGGTGGGTGGAAGGAGGACGGGGTAGCAGTGCACCTCAGCTGGCCTGCAGCTAGGCAGTAGAGAGGGAAGGATGCAAAAGCCAGTGAAAGGAGAAGAAAGACACAAAATAGAGGACTGAGCACGGGAGGCTGGACCACAAAGAAGAGTATATGTCACCTTCAGGGAGGAGGTGGTTCTGTAAATGCTGATTCAGGTATTGTCTGAACCAGGACAGGGAGATACTGAGATGAAAAGGCTCCTGTTTAACAAATTACTGTACCGTGACTCTCTGCTTGGGTCTCTGCCACTTTCTTCCCAGCAGTTTCTCCCTCCTATAGCCTGGTTTGTTTTATTTGCAGTGGCAGTTTGGCTCAGAAGTCCTCCCTCCTTCTCTGCCAGATCACCTGCCACCCCTTCCATCTTTCAGAGTAGCCACAAATCCTCCACCGTGCTCCTGCCTTTTGCTGACAGCGCTTTCTGCAGTAAGCAGTTCTGGTAGCTCAACTTCAAAGCCCCTGGACTGTAACATTCAACAAGTCACACTCCTTTTGTATGCCATTCATCAGTGTTCTCCATCTTGGGATGGGAATAAGAACAAAAGACACAAACTGAGACTGAAGTATGCTAAGAAGTCGAAGAAGCCTTCAGCATTGCAAGCCAGAATGCCCATCCCTTAGTTCTGTGAACATCATCTTAACTCACAAAATTGGAGAAAGGAAAAATTTAAAGTCCATCCCAAAGCATTTTTTCTTAGTCAAGTTAAACAATTTTCTCTTGATCAGCAGGGTCTATTAAGGAAATCGTCACAGAATGATAGAACGTCTTGGGTTGGAAGGGACCTTAAAGACCACCCCGTCCCACCCCCTTGCCACGGGCAGGGACACCTCCCACTAGAGCAGGTTGCCCAGGGCCCAATCCTACCTGGCCTTGAACACCTCCAGGGATGGGGCATCCACAACTTCTCTGGGCAACCTGTTCCAGTGCCTCACCACCCTCTGAGTGAAGAATTTCCTGCTAACATCTAATCTAGATCTCCTCTTTTTTAGTTTAAAACCATTCCCCCTTGTTCTATCATTATCTGCCTGGTTAAAATGTTTCTCTCCACCTTTTTTTTTTTTTTTTTTTTTTTAAGCCCCATTTATGAATTGAAAGGAAATGCTGATATAACCTCATCCTTGGCTACATGAGCACTGGTGTTGTGATAATGAATGTAAAGAGCAGTATCAGTGCTCTGAGCATCGATAAAAATCCTAGAGAATACTGAATAGAGTGTTACAAACAGTGCAAAAATGGGTCATATCTCAACAACAACAAAAAAAGGGTTAGAATTTTTCCTTCAAAGGTTTCTCTCTTTAAATGTTTTGAAAAAATATGGAAATAAAATGTTATTTGTCCATGTTCCTAAAAATGTTAAGACTTACCTGCATGCAGATTTTGGCAGCTTTAGGCCAGAATAAAGTAGCCATTGTAGATCTTGAGCACACATGTTACTACATATGTAGCAGCTGTGTGCCTGTGTGTGAGAACAGTTGCAATAGGGACAGCCTGTTATTAGGAAGCAGATATGCTGAGTTTCAGGTTCATGTTACCAGGAGATTCAAAAAAGTTGAAACTCAGCCTAACCAGGCTGCCAATGGCCTCTAATGAAAATTTCCATTTGGAAAGGCTTGATGTTGACTTGGCATAACACCAAACAAGCAGCCTGCTGCAAAATTTTACACCAATTGTATTTCTCCTAATTAAACCCTGTCTGACCTCAGCATTAAGAAACAATTTGTTTCAGGATATAACCAGCACACATAAGCAATTACATTCTGTTTGCCCTATTAGCATTATTTGGCTTCTATGCTTTCCAGTGCTCTTACTGTTGCAAATGCTGCCGGGGAGCCAGAGGTATAGAAAGTGTGTGGTGCTTAAACTCTTTTTTTTTTTTTTCTCCTCTTTTTTTTTTTTTTTCTTTTTTTGAAGGGTGGGAGAGGGTAGAGGGTAGAGGATAAAGGGATGAAGGGAAGAGTGAGACAAGCTTAAATAGAAAATATCGTCTTTTAGTCAAATCACAGGCAGCAAGAAAAAGTGATCAGATAGGGCCTTCAAATTTATTCAGGGACAGAGAAAGACAAAGTTAAGATTACTTATGCAAACCATTGAGAACACATATGTCAATCTGATCCAACTAAAAAAAATAAATATGAGAAATTAATTATTATATCTCCAAATATTCTTTTTTTTTTTTTTTCTTCCTTCCAGTTCTTTAACTTCCGCTTCTCACCAGTCAGTTAGCAATATCAGAAAGGATGGACTTTGGTGTTCTGGCTATGAAACATTAGAACATAACCCTTGAGACAAGACAACTACCCCTAGCAGGACACAGGATGCACTTCTTGTCTCTGCCTTTCCGACAGCCAGGGGACAGCAGCTGTGGAAAGACAAGTGGTTTGGTGGTGGAGGCAAGGGACCCTGCTGCACCTCCAGTGTTAAGGGGCATCTGTGGAGATTTTTGTAGTCCATCGAGGGTAATTTTCACTGGCAGTTCAGTACCCCTCAGGCACAGAGAGAAGAATTATTTATGTATGGGATGCAAGGATATAGAAATCATCTCTACATCTGGTTTGTTCATAGCCCAGAGCTCTGGAAGACCCCTGTTCCCCACAATTGCATTGGTCCTCTTTGAGGAGCTACCATGGTGGGGAAGCTGGAGAGGGGGCAGAAAGAAGGGGACATCCTGTTGACTGTGTTTTTTTGCCATATGCACAGGGTGACTAAAATGTGAAAGACAGTGGTCACGATGGGATAGGGCTAATGACTGAATCAGAATTTCCTTTGTTTCTTTGCCATTGTGAGGCCAAGGAAGGCTTTCTAGTGCTCAGATATTCAAGGAACTGACTGGAAAATAGCAGCAAGATGTGTCTGTGCCAAGGCCGTTAACCCTCTGTTCTTGCCAACATCAAATTAAATAAACTGAGAAAACAATTTGCATAACACTGTCACAGCGATATACAGTTGAGGCAACCTTTTGGAAAACTGAGTTTGTGAGGAGGTAGAGCAGAGCAGACACAGACAATGACTGTGTGGTCAGGCCTGCTAGTGATTGATCTTGACCTGTGGAAACTAACTCCACAGCTTTATGCACAGCCTCTCATGTGCTGTTGTCAGATTCCCATGAGGCTTGTATGGGCCATGAAAATCTCCCGTGAAGGTGTGCCTCCTCCTTTGTCCTCTGCTGCAAATTGCTGGTAAGTTTTCCAGGTGGTCTTTTAGAAGCTGATGAGATCCAAAAATGTAAGTACACAAACCACTTTAAAGCAACAAGAGCACGTCAAAAATAGAATCCATGATTACTGGAGAACATGGAATCAGCTAGCATGAAAATGTATAAAAGTGATCACTTCTATCACTGCCTGTACCTGCTCAGGCCCTAGGGAGGGACAGAAGGGAGGCACTTGCTCTTTACAAGCAGCTGAACTGTCTGTTCTGAGACGCAGAGCAGCAGCAGCCACTTCCCTGGCTTGCTTACATGTGAACTGAGCATATCTGTGAGGCACACCTTTACCAGCTTTGAGTCCTGGCTGCTTTTTATGGCCATGCGGCAACAGAGTGCCAGGATTTGGGGTCCTGGATCCAAGACCTGAATCTATGAGATGAGACACAAGACAGTGTATAGCACATCTGGAGACTGCAATCTTTATGCTGAATAAGCACAGCTACTTACAGATGCTTCAAAATTGCTATGGATTAGCAAAAATTTATGTATGAATAATTATCAAAGTATGCTTTAACTTGAGACATTCTATCAGCTCTCAAGGAAACATTTAAGGCTGAATAAATACAAATATGCATTTTACACATTGCCTAACTACCCTCACTCTTTTTCAATGTATTTGTGTATTTAAGTAATTGGGTGTAAAGAATGTGTTGTGCTATCCCTCCTATAAACCCAAGAGAGCATGGCTAAATCCTATGCTACCTCTTTGAAAACACAAAGCTTAATCTTATTTAAGTGCTAACTCATGTAGTTTGATTTTCTCAAGGTTTTGTTCACCCAAGTCAGCCTCATCAGAAACAAAACAACCACCCAAATACAACCTACCCTGGCACCCACAAAGTTAAGAAAAACCGTACAAAAAGGGAAGCTCTCCCTTTGGAGCTGTCTGTGGGCAGATACAACATGTTCTTTACAGTCCATTGTGTAAATATGAAAATATGTGGAAATGGAATATATTTAGGCAAGTTTTAAAATGCATAATATTTATTCAAATCTAATAGCTTCTTATTAGGAGTCAATAGAGTCTATCAACTAAATGGGTATTTCAACCATTTTCAATAGACACATTATTTACTCAATAGACCATAATGATTCTGAAGGAGGCATTAGGGCCTATTATGCAAATCTGTGTGTATTGTAGGTGTATTCAAAAATAGCGAAATTTTGACCCTGGCTGTTCTACAGATTCTGATGCCAGGGCTCTTTAGAAAGCAAATTTTGTAAACCTAGTTGGAAAGAAATAGAAAGGTTAGAAGTAGAACAGTGGAAATAATAGATTTTTTGGGTCGGGCTACTGAGAAGAGAATAAAAATATTTTTTTTTCCATTCAGCTTAAAGCATTCTTTTTCTTTACCAAGAAAATAAATAAATAAATAAATAAAATAAAGGAAGCAACAACATTGTATCAGAAGAAAAGTTTCTTTTGACACTTTTTTTTTTTTTTTTTTTTTACCAAGTAGCTCTACAAATAACTTCATTGCACTTTCGTCTGGTTAGCACATTCTCCCGGGAGACCTGTGGTGCATAACCTTCTTGACACTTGATGTGAGAGAGAGGGGCTTGAAGATGAACTTGGACCTTTGCTAAGATGGCAATGCCAGTCTCCCTGTGCTCTTGTTGGTCAGACCTCCAATTTCTTTCCAGCTACAATGCTCACAAAGTGTTTCAGGCTGACTGAGAAAAGATTATTATTATTTTTTAATGAATTTATTGCAGAAAAAACTATACAAATGGCCCATCTGTACTGGCATGGGGCAACCTTAATAGCACTTGGCAGCTGACCTGATTCAAAACTAATAGGTATTAATGAAGCAGCTCCATCCGATTTCAGTGGGTTTTAGCTCTATGTTCCTTGTTGCATGCCTGATACAAAGATATTTCTTTAGGGAGCCTTACAAGCATCCAAGAAGAAACATATAACTAAAAAAAGATAACTTCTCACTTACATAAAGGCACACAAAACTCCCTCAAGTTCAACTGAAAGTGACAAAATAGATATCTTCATTCTTATCAAATATTGATTTTATTTATTTGTTTATTTATTTTCCTGAAAGAAAAGGTAATAAAAAGATTTGGTTTGGTCCATACCAAACAATTTAACATACAGCAATGAACCCTGGACAAAGACATCCAAACCAACTTGAGCACCAGAAGCAATATCATCAACAAAAGCAACATATCGTTGTCTTCCTCCTTTTACCATTGGCTCCTCTCCACGGGCTGCAGCTCCGGCCCGGGGCCCGCTCCTGCGGGGGCTCTCCATGGGCCGCAGCCTCCTCCAGGCCACATCCACCTGCTCCACCGGGGGCTCCTCCACGGGCTGCAGCGTGGAGATCTGCTCCGTGTGGGACCCATGGGCTGCAGGGGGACAGCCTGCTCCACCAGGGGCCTCTCCACAGGCCGCAGGGGAACTGCTGCTGCCTGCCTGGAGCACCTCCTGCCCTCCTGCTGCACTGACCTTGGGGTCTGCAGGGCTGGTTCTCTCTCCTCGGTCTCCTAGCTGCTATTGTGCAGTTTATTTCGTTTCCTTAAATCTGCTCTCAAGGAGGCAAAAACAACACCACTTATTGCCTTGGCTCTGGCCAGCAGCGGGTCCCTTTGGAGTGGGCTGAAACTGGCTCTCTGGCCCTTATCTAACATGGGGCAGCTTCTAAACTCCTTTCTTCAGAGGGTGGTAAGGCACTGGCACAGGTTGCCCAGTGAGGCTCTGGATACCCCACCCCTGCAGGTGTTCAAGAACAGGTCAGATGAGGCCCTGATCAACCTGATCTAGTGGGTGGCATCCCTGCATATGGCAGGGGGGTTGGAACTAGATGATCTTAGAGGTCCCTTCCAACCCGAGCCATTCTATGATTCTATGAATCTATGGCTAGGTCTGCTTGTATTAGGAACAAACACATTAATGTCTGCAGAAAAATAATCAGTTATAACATACACAGAACAACAGTGACTGAGTTGCATTCTTTACCTAAGTAAATCTAACAAGAGTTTTCCAGAAAGGACACAGTTGCTGGTGAGGCAGAGTTTGTGGAAAGAAGTAACATTTTGTATGAAATTGTACTGTTTGGAATTGTTATTAATTCATTAATGGACCTGAATATCAGCTAATGGACATATATTCTTGGTTGTGTACAGCTGGCAAATTTTGAAAAAAAACAAATGGGCTTCTAGACAGTCAGACCCTTCATTGAAATTGATTGCTATTACAGCACACAGGACGACAAAGGTGATATGAATGTGTTATATTATATAGTATACTCTTCATATCATTGTCTGGAGACCTTACAGGGCAAGTTAACTGTGCTGCCACTTACAGCTGCCTTATTTTCAGCATTGGCAGCAAGACAGTTTACTTCCCAAAATAAGGTCACCAGTGAACATCAATCCAGGTCTCTACAAACAAATTCTGCAATTGATAGCAATGTGAGCCAAACAGCCATTTCATGACATAAAGCTGAGCAATTACTGTTGCTGGTTTGGAGCTTACAGGAGTGAATATGAGGTAGGCATGGACAATACATAAGGGTTAACTAGAATTGAGGGTGAAGATTTGAGTATCTTGACTAACAAAGTAAAGCAAAAGAACCCTAGTTGTGTTAAGCTTATCTGTAATTATTTATAGTCTCATACCAATAACAACAGCACTTCCTTTCTTTTTTTCTTTTTTTTTTTTTTTTTTTCTTTCTGGAAAGAATTACTGAAATGAGTTTTGGGGCACATGAATACCCTGGAGGTGCTTTGGCCCATTACTTTCTCTTAGACCATTTGCCTTTAACTCTCACTTGAGCTACTGTTCAACAAAGTTAATAGCTGCAAATTCTTCAGGGATGGTTTGTTAAATCATGTCCAAGAAAATAAATATAATGAATGAACAATCTCAGGAGAAAGCCCTGACATTTAAAAAAAAATGTAAATGAGTCTCAGAAGTATCAAGTCATGAAGAAGGCAAAGTACATTAGCAAAAATGAGATATGTTTTGCAGCAATTAGAGGACAAAATAAGTCTCCAGGGGACCACACCCACGCTCAGCCAGAAGCCAATTGTGTAGTGCATCCTGGCATCTAACAGGACAGATCTGAATGTGCTTTGCTCATAACTTCCTTCGCACCCTCACACCATTTCAATGTGCTTCAGCTTCCATTGAATCAATGGGCTTTGATATGAGGAAGCTTGAGCACAGCTTTGAACTCCGCTGAACCCAATTATATCCGGTCATTTCAGAGAGCTGCGGTGGTGTGACAGCAGACTTGTACTCTCTGAACTAGGAGGCAGAGAGTTCATGACTGACTCGAGCATTGCAGCTGCAACAGCAAATTCATACTGTGCTGTGGTATTGCAGGTTTTACGCTCCAGAAAAGAAATGGAGAGCTGAACTAAGAACTGCAGTAATTAATAGGAAGGTATTTGGCGACTGGTGTCTGGTGTGTGCTAGAGTTAATGCCTTTTTATTGTCATGGCACAAGTGGTAGTTTTTACCTCTGAGAGGTCCTGGAGGTGTGTAGGGGATTTAAATCTTTTGCTGGGGGGAAGTCAGCCTTTTTGACTACCAGTATAGTGCATACCTTTTGCCTTTGAAAATGACACTTGCTTTTTAATGCTTGAGAGAGGATGAGCATACCAGGGACCTTAATTTCCTAGAGATACAGGGAATACCACATCAAAATGATAGTAGAAAGCAGACTTCGTTTCGCCTGTGGCTCGTGTAATTAAAACCTAGCCTTGTGACAGAGTACTACACATAGAGAGAAATACACCCTTGGGCAGAAGACTGCTGAAGTCTTATGCATTGCTAAAGTCCTATTTAAGCCTTTTTTTGCTTGGCTTTATTAAAACCAATTTCTTTTCTCAGTCTTGAAAATGCACCTATGAAATGTTTCTGTGGGCCTTTCCCAGCACTGACAGCTTTCAAACACTTATTGCTAATTCTGTTCTCACATGGACAAAGCCACCAAATCAATCCTGATCTCCACCACATCAAGCAAGTGCAGCTTCTGCCTGGTTCTCATGGCTGCCAGTGATTTCCTCAAGAAAAGAGGAGGGGATCAAGAAGACCTGCATTTTCAGCTTTTTCTCTGGTGGAAAAAAATTTTAAAAAAAAAGTAAACCTTTCACATGTGAACGCATACATATTTTAGTTCTCTTTCCCATTAAAGAAGCAAAATTCATGTTAACTGCTAGCCATTCCTTTCCTATTGTATATTTCAATTAAAGATAAACCTTTGCTTTACCTTTGAATATGGAAGAGATCTTCTGAGACCTACTGTTGCTTTGTGGTCAAGTAGTGAGTTCGGCATTCCCTAAATCTCTGCTAAACCCATATTTTTCTTATGCTTTTAAGACTGAAGTTTGGGCTCTTTTTATTGTCCCTTATGATTGATGGAATATTTTTTACTCTTTCTAAATATAATTTTAAATGCAGGAAAAATCTTCTTGGGATGGATTCTGACTAATGCCAGTTGGAATGTAAACCCACTGACTTGTTATAACGCACTGTTTTGCAGTTCCGATTACTCCTTTTATTCCTCCTGAAAAGCTGCCATGAAACAATAGTGAAAAATGAGTATTTTCATGTTAAAATCATGCTGAGGAATCTGTGGTAAGAATGGTGAAATTCTCTGGTTTCTATTCATTCTCTTGATCTTTAGGGATCATTTTCAGGTAGTCATACTGAAAATGGGACAGCAGTAATTTAAAAAGCATATTATGAGAGGAAGAGAATTCAAGATTTTAAGTGACTGCAGAGCTAACCCAAGTTCTTGGTTATTATAAGCTGAGACAAAGTTCATGGAAAGTAATTGTAACAGAATGAAGGGGAAATAGTTGCTCAAAAAATAGAAGTGGGAAAGTACTGCTTCTCAAATGTTAGCAATAGTCACAAAAGCATTATCTAAGCAGTGTATCTTTTTTGTCTTTTAAGAAAACATGAAAGATACTCAATTTTAAATTCTAAATAGCATTAAATTTGGCAAGAGTAACAAATGGAAAAAAAAAAAAAGTATCATTATATTACCTCCAGAATTGCCAGTAAACTACTTCTGATTACTCTTCAGATACTAAGGACAATTGTTTTCTGACTTAATATCACATCTTTAAAAATTAGTTCTGTTATTTCTAATAACTTTCTTAAACATTTTTTTAAAGACATTTCATACATAAGCAAATGCTGTTATTCAGCTATGAAAAATGTACAATGGCAAGAAGAAGAAGCCAACTGCTAGAAATGTGAAAATGGACTTTGTTAGCGATTCATATCTCTTAGGTTACTTACATATTTAAAGATTTCCAAGACCAAGGCTTCAGGTTTTTGCCAGAATACCTGAATAAATATCATCTACAATACTACAAAGATTAGTTGGATTTTGAAGCTCTGAAGATATTTCATACTTCTGATATAATAATGTTAATTTAATTGCTTTAAGCAAAGCAAAATAGAAACTTCAACAGAGTATTAATAACCTCAGCCTCAACAGAAAGGCATTTCATCATGTAGACTCAAATTTCTTCTGAAAATCATAGAGAAACCTCACTGTGGAGTAATCTGATGCTGAGTTTTTCTCTCTATGGTGATAACATTCAGTGTAGCGACAGATTAACTTTCAGAGACGAGAAACAGATCTGTTTGGTTTTGTTGGTATTGTTATGATTAAGCTGCAGACACTCTGGTATATTTAGTAAGACTCTGAAAGGCAACTGATTTTTTCTATTCAGGTTTTAAATACACAGGATTGGCCTCAAACATTTGAGCACACTATGTGTCCTTTGTCCTGTGGGTCTGGAAAAGTCACATATGGTCTCATAGAAGTCCGCACAGTCTGAGAATGCTGTAGAGCATGACATTTTTTGATGAAGATCATCTGTGATTTTTTTCATCCATCTGTTGCTGCTGTCCAGTTGATCAAACCAATTACATATCATTCAGTTTTCCATCCACTATAGTTAGAGCTGATGCAGAGTACAAAACTCCTACAGGGTGTAAATCCCCTGAAATCAGCTTAATAAAGGTATCATTTCAAAATGGTTAGTGCCAAAAATTCCCACTGAGAACAACGAGAACTGATGTTTGCTCATTTAATTGTCTTCTCTAATGTCTAAGCAGGCTATGAAGTCCCAAGGACTTGTAAAAATATAAGCCCCATGTTCTAGCCTGGGAGCATGTAGCACTAGTGATCTTGTTTTCTTCCATATGGTTATGTGAGAAGGTCTTTTGGTTTCCTATCTATAAGCAAGGTGTGATGCTACCTTCACTAAATCTGTCACCTTTTTTCTCAGCCTGTGTTTATGCTCATAAACACTGTATCTTTCTGTTTGCAATATTTAAATAGGAAAAATATTGTGGATCGGGTCATTACAGCAAATATATACAACACTTCTGTTGCAAAATTGATTACTCTTCTCAGCATGTTGTCCTAATCTCTTTCTCTTCAAATTCACCAAAATACATTAACTGTAACTCATGAATTGCTAGACAATGACGGGTTAGAGGGCTTCTGTGCTCTTGTTTCTTTTAAACAAATTGCAATTTTCTGCTTCCTTTTCAAGAAGGGGAGAGGAGCTGCTGCCCTTCTCCCTCTGCCAGGAGATGTGTCCCTCTCACCAGGCATGGGAGCTGTGGCACCGTCATCGTTGGGAGCTGCTGTTGGTGGCAGTTCCCCATCCTGAGGCACCTCTCTGCTCTTCGCTGACTTTTCATAGTGGCAGACCGATTTCACAGCTGACTTCAGGTGTGCAGTTTGAATGCCACTTTTCCGACTGCGCCGTGGTTCAAATAAGTTCATCCATCCCTGACACTTGCACCGAAGCACTCTGGAAATGCATTATTTAAGGCCTGCGTTCCTTGGTGTTTTAGAAATAAAGGTGTAAACTTCCTTTAGAGGTCTGAGAAAAAAAAAAAGAAGAAAAAAGAAAAAAAAAAAAAGACTTCTCGGGCAGGAAGAAGTGAAAGGCCAGCCTTCAAGCCACACGCACCCTCAGAGGGCCCTTCCACGAGAAGTGAGAATTACTTGAGCTAATGTTGCCGTATCCCTCTCTGCACCTGAGGATGGTGAAACCACCGAGGCATGCTATGCTGACACCTCGCTGCTACAGTCGCCAGAGGGGCGGCGTAACGTTACCACAGCAACCACACGTCTGGCCTAGCTCTTTCTGCCAGGCTGGGGAGGGAGGCAGGAGCTCGCTTGAAAGTTTTATCAGGTTTCTTAAAGATTTATGATGCTTCCTTGCCTTCTGCTATTGCCCGCTTGACCAGTTAGCATGGTTGAGAGCAAACAAGGAGACTGAAAAACGCACGGCATGGTAAACATATTTTGAAGGGTATTGTGAAGGGCTGGGGTCTGGAGCTTCAGCATGAAGTGTGAGGGCAGCTGGCTGGATCTTTTTTTTGATTTTCATCAAATGTGCTTTTTCCTTCTCCCAGAAGTGCTTCACAGAGGGGTGCCCACTTGAAGACTTCTGAGGGCCAGGACTCTTTGTCTCTCAAAGGTGTCAAAATCTGAAGTTTTTCCAGTCAAAATCTGGAGGTTTCTTTATTCTGGAAAGTCAAGTTCCAAAATATTAGCTTTTTGAAGCCTTTCAGAAGATGGGCTTTTCACTCCATTACAGAATGAAAACAAGTTTGAAAGCTTATGAACTGGAATTGCCGTTCTCCAGATAGCAGTGCATGATGAGTATTTCCTTTAAATAAATAAATAAATACTCCAGAAGACTGCAATAGCAATCCCAAGTAGAGCAGTAAAACCAATGTACGGTGGATGTGTTGGAGCAGGATGGTGACAAATGGCAGCAGTTTAAGGAACGCATCTGTGCATGTGGCAGTGCGTAGTGCAGATCCAGGCGGTGCACGACGCTCAAGCAGCATCGCTCCTTGGAGCCACGTCTCTGTAAAGCAATAGAAAAGAGCTGAGACTGTTGAAGCATGGGATGTAAGAACATCTGCCCTTCAAAACAACAGTAATGCATCAGGTAAATGGAGGTGAGCTTAAGCCACATGCTGCATCTAACATAATTAAAGGTGATGGAAGAGTGCAGCTGTTGGGATTAGGAGGTATGGTTTACTATATCCCTCACAAAGAATGCCTTTGTACAAAGAATGGAGCAGGAAATCAAGATGCACTAGATTTGTACCAGCAACAGGATCTCTCAGTACATATTCTGCAGCTTTCATCAGGTACTTGGTAGCACCTGCTGCAAAATGACTGCTTTCTCTGGACACATATGAAACATGAAGCTACACTTCCACGGATTACGGCAGGTTACATCTTGTTATGAGGGACAAATCATGTGCAAGGGCTTAGCCCTCCAACTTCTGGATATCTGTTCTTAGATGAAATCTGTGGATAATTGTCAGGACAGTGTGAGAAGTAACAGACAAAACCTAGATCACTTTAGTTCATAGGGCAAAAAATGAGAGAGAAAAGGACTGGTGTAACGAATGGAGTGGATCAGCTTCACTGTGGAAAACTGTTAGATCACTTTAAGAGTCAAGAACTATCTTTTTATGTGAAATGTCCACTGTGAATGAGTGGAATAAAAGGAAGAAATATACATATTTCATATCTTAGTTCTGTGGTTTATTTTACTATGCATTTTGATGTATAAGATCTCTAAATAGCTGAGCCTGCTGGTACTTATAAAGATGAACTGTACATCACTCATAACCAAATAAAACAAATAAGAATGTAGTAGACAGAGAGAGCACTTGAGGATTTTTTTTTTAATTATTTTTTTTTTTTTCCCCTGACAGTGATGACTCAGCAGCACAACTGTTTTGAAATAAAGAGGATCATAAAATAAGAAAATTGGAGGACAAAAACTTCGCTTTTGGAATTAGTAAATGGAGGGCTGTCACATAGGGAGGTTTCAAACTGAACTGACAGGATTCAGATGAATACTGTGTCTTGTCTATAAAGCATGACTTTTTCCACTGTGGTTTCAAGAATAATACTAAAATAAGTCAGGTGTTCTGCCTGATTTTCTTACAAGTTCCTGTAACAGTAGCTGCTCAGCATGGGCTTTCGTGCCATGTCACTCCCAAATAAGAGGCCTCAGCTGTGAAGTAAATCACTGAAAAAGTTATCTGAAAAAGCTGAGGTGACAAGGAGTGCACTACCTCCAGATCAGTCTGTATTAGTTTAATAAAATGGCATTTGTTTGGGGCTAGATCAAGCACTGAAAAGTCTGAGAAAGTTCTACTGTAGGGAAGGCTAGATTTTATAGAAACAGGTGAAAGGCCTGGAATGGCAGATGAATCCTGAGGTGTTTAGAATTGAACTAAGTTTTGCTCTTTACTCTTTTAGTATTAGAGTGGTTACCAGCTGCAATACACAACATTTTGTAAAAGGAATATTGACACCAGTAATGAAATTAATCATATTAAAGTTCTGTTTCATCACCATTGTTACATTTTAGTGCAGTCACCCAAACCTGTCACGGTTACTGGCTCTTCTGTAACAGAATTCAGTGGAGATACAGATCTCATGGTGTTAGACCCTCTCTGTCTTCATACGCCAGCCTCCTCCTCAGATGGTCTAACAAGACAGTTTAAATAAAGCAAAACATGTCAAAATCTTAAATGCAATATACCAAAAAAAAAGTAAAAAAAAGTAAAAAAATAAAGTAAAAAAAAAAAAAGGAGAGAGAAAGGAGAGGAAAGGGAAAGGAGAGGAAAGGAAAGGGAAGAAGAAAAGGGAAGGGAAGGGAAGGGAAGGGAAGGGAAGGGAAGGGAAGGGAAGGGAAGGGAAGGGAAGGGAAGGGAAGGGAAGGGAAGGGAAGGGAAGGGAAGGGAAGGGAAGGGAAGGGAAGGGAAGGGAAGGGAAGGGAAGGGAAGGGAAGGGAAGGGAAGGGAAGGGAAGGGAAGGGAAGGGAAGGGAAGGGAAGGGAAGGGAAGGGAAGGGAAGGGAAGGGAAGGGAAGAGGACCATACCAAGCAAATGACTGCACAGATTGCAATTTAGATAGAATGAATGCACAAAGACCAGCAAGAAACACATTTAAATATCCAGGCTGAGAAAAAGAAAAAAAAACACGAGGCATTCACCAGAGTTTTAGCTACCTCAGTCATTAGCCAAGCACAAATTTTAAAGGTGTTCAATAAATGGAATTGACAGGTCTTCACAACACAGTTGATAAGAGAATGAAATGACAAATCAGAGTAAAAGGTTACACACAATTGTTGTGCTGCAGCAGAAGGAATTTTATGTAGTAACCTTACTTCACGAAAAAGAAAAAAATGGTAAAGAGACAAGGTAAGAAAGAGAGACTGTAAAAAACTTCTCTAATCAATCTTATTAGAAATATATATATAAAATATTAACATCCACTGGGGGATATCACTGAAGCAATGCGAGATATTACGAAAAGGATCCTTGAAAAAGATGAGAATTGCAACACTAGCCAGAGATTTTAAGGTAAAAAGTAGTAGATCCACTACAAACATGAGGAAGCCCCCAGCTCCTAGAGGAAATGCTTGGTCTCATGTCAAGGCTGACATGCTATGGGGCAAGCAGACCTTGAAACCTTTCTGTCCTGGAAGGAAGGACCTGGAAGCACCCAGGCAAAGCCTGCAGAGTATCAGCTCTGCTGTTGGTAGCTTTTGTACCATTCTCAAGCTAAAAATGGCAAATAATGGCTTGCTGCCTAATCTCTGGTCCTGCTTCCCCAGACTGTACACACGATGCCCTCAGACTTCTTCAGGAATTTTGGGGTCTCTTTGATTGTGAGCCATTGCCATGAAGAACTTTGGTATATCGGAGGTAAAGCTATATTGTGAGCAGCTCATTGCTGCAAACATAGGGGTTTTTGGCTGAAGCCTGCTAGTGACAGAGCAAAAATCTTGCAAGAAGACTTGTTTGTGTGCTGAGGACAGGGAGCAGCCAGGCAGCAGGGCTAGGATGTTAAGCACTCTCAAGTGACAGACCTGGGAATTCCTGAATGAGAATAACAGTCTTTGCTGATGATTTCACTTTTATTGCATTCAGGAAAATGGGCTTTGGGTGAAATTTTTCCTCCCTTTTTGAGGGGGTAAGTAAACAAGATTATTTTAAGATTATGCCAAGAGTACAATTGACTGAAGATGCTTATTTCTTATGCTAATAGAAACAACTCTGCAAGGCTTTGAAATTTTGGCTAATCATTCAGCCAAAGTTGTTACTCTATTTTAATAATAAAGACATCTATTGACGATTTTGTTCTGGATTCACTAATCCAATCACAAATGCCTTTCCTTTGTAGTTTCTTTGTACTCATATTTCTTTCTTTCTTTCTTTCTCTTTCTTTCTTTCTTTCTTTCTTTCTTTTTCTTCCTTCCTTCCTTCCTTCCTTCCTTCCTTCCTTCCTTCCTTCCTTCCTTCCTTCCTTCCTTCCTTCCTTCCTTCCTTCCTTTCTTCCTTTCTTCCTTTCTTCCTTTCTTTCTTTCTTTCTTTCGCTTAATAAAAATAATTGGAAAAGCCTCAGTAAATGCATTACAGGAACAGAGAGAATTTCCATTACCAAGCAAGTTTTTCTCCCTTCTGCATTTGTATGACGATCATTTAACAGCAGAATGGAATCTGGGTAACTAGGGAAAAGTGTATGGCTTTGTGTTGCACGATATTGCCCTGATTTTCCAATACCAAGAATGCACAAGCTGACTCACAAAGCTGATTTCACTTGAAAATCCAGATTGGACACTGCTGCAGATGTTACATCAGGACCTTTTGTGAATAGAAAAGCATGTCTTAGAATTGTTCCAAGTTCTTTTTCTCCCAAAAAGGGAAGGATAAACTGAGGTCAGCTGATATATATTTTTTCCTAGTAATTTTACAGACAGGATTATTTGTAATCCAGTTTTCTGGAAAGAAGGAGTTTGTGCTCAGCAACTTAAAAGTTCCCTGATCTTTTCCCTTCCAAAACTTTCATGCTGCTTTCTGCACACAGCTCCTGCTCTTATCTCTCCTGGTGCTGTGGGCACTGCCACCTCCTGCCAGGGTCTTCTGGTTCCTGGTTGCTGTAGGCATGTGGAGTGACTTTCAGCTCAGTGGAGAAGGAGACCTCACGTGAAAAGTCAAAGACTGACTGGATCAGAAAAATGTGTAGGACAAATCTTAGTGTTCAGATACAGAGGACATCTGCCAGACTACTGAGGATGTGACAGTAGCAGTCTGAAAACAACAGGTGTGGGCTGGTTGTGCTCCAGTTCTTTCTCTCCTCCTCTCTCCCTTTCCAACTATCATCTATACATCCGCCACGTCCCCATTGCATGAGGCAGATCCCCGTGTATCTGTCACCCCCACTCTCCCTTCCAGGCTACAGATACAAAATAACACTCTTGAATTTATAGACTTACAGAATCCTGGGGCTTCAAGACACATCCAGGTGTCTTCTTGTCTCTTCCAGGTAAGGGATGTGCTGTGGCCACAGAAAAGCAAAGATTGCTATGACCCTGTTCCATCTAACAAGCAAGTGCAAACACAAGAAATTGTAGGGCTAAGTGTTATTTTCCCTTTGCTTATTGCTATATATTTTTTTCCACACTGCTGACGCTCTTTTTCAGGGAGATACTATTTTGCAAGAATTTTGTCTCATGAGCTGTATTTCTCAGCTGGGGAAACTTATGCTATATTCATGTGATAAGGTTATTTATACAAAATATAACAAGTGCTATTCATTTCACAGATTGTGACTGCAGCATCCACACAATGGATAGAAAGAAAAAAAATAGAAAAATAATTGAGAAAAATAATTCAGTCGGGAGGTTCAAGAATGAACCTGTCATATTTGCAGGGAAAAACTTAGTAAAGAGGTTTTTGGAAAGGTAAAGCTAACATTTTTGTGTGTGTGTGCAGATTTTTGTGGTGGTGGCGGCAGTGGTGAAAATGAGGTAGGACACAAGAGAAAGATTAGCTTCTCACTTTGCCTTCATGTTAGTCATGTTAACAGTGTAGCACTTTTCACTTTTTAGCGAAATAGCTATGGTTTTGTGGGAAGTCAATTTATATGGGTGATAGGCTAGTCATAGGGTTGCCAGACAACCTGTATTTTAAGACTTCCCTTTTCTCATGCCTGTAGGGAAAAATGAGCTCTGCTTTATGAAGGGTAATTTGTGGCTTCCTGCAATGCCATCCCAATTCCTCCAACATTCTTTAAATGTTGAATACAGCTAGTGAAACAAAAGTATTTTGCTTGCCCTTCACTGTTCTGGAAAGCAAACCTTATCCATGTCCTTGTCTTTATGGACCACAGCCTCCTCGGGTTCAGTCAGTCTCTGTGCTCTCCATCTTTGCTCCCTGCTGTCATTCCTAGGGAAGCTGTTGGTACAGGGTTGCCCTGCCGTACCTGCTGCTTGTCCTCCAATAGGGCAGACAGTAGAGGTAGGGGCGAAGCCAGGGCATTGGCTGGGTCAGAGGTTTCCCCCTTTTCCCTGCTCTGCCACATTCTGCATGTGCAGACTTCTATGTCAGTAGATTCATACTTATTTTTTTCTTATAAATTCTACTGGCAACATTAGCAAAGAAAAGATGACTCATAATAACTTATTGTTTTCATTCTCTCTCTTTTTTTTTTTTTTATGGTTCATGCATGTGTGTGCCAGTTGCATCAATTAAATAGCAACCAATTCAAGTACATTTACAGTCCGCATTTGAAATGCCAGCTCCATACTGTACTTACCTATTAAGCATGAGCAGATTAACGGATGCATTGTTCTCTTGGGTTAACGTTACTGTGTTGTTACTAGGTAGATACACCCTCATGAATCCAAGTCTTCTCTCTGTGAGAGGAAAAGAAAGTGCACACTCAGAAAGAGGGCAATTTCTATTACACAGAATCAGCTGAGAAGAAAAATAGGAGAGAGTCTCCTCCCTCCCACTTTTTTTTTTATTTCAGTTGTTGTTTAATTGTTTCTTCGACCCAGTGGTTCAGTGATTTCACATCTATTTAATTAACAGAGAAATGAATAGGACACAGTGAAAAACAAGAAAGGAAGATCAGATAGACAAATGGTCTCTGCAAGTTCACAGTTCTTAAAACAGATGTTCACCTCCGCTGGCTATAGTATATCATTATCTCCAGGAACCCTGAAGAGAAAGCAAAATCCTTCATTACATGTAGGAAAAATTGATCAGGCTTACGGGGCTAAACAGCTACACCGGCCCACCCCATCAGATCCCATCTTGCTGCTGTTGTGTTACTCAGAGGCTGAGAAAAATGTATGTCTTAGGGAAAGTGGGACTATGGATGAATGTTTCAAATGTCTGTGAAATTAAATGCTATGAAGATGTGATGAAGAGGCGGTGCCTAAAAAAGAAGCAACCAAATGGGTGGGAAGATGAGACAATTCCTCTCTTATTTACTTGGTGCAACAGCAAAGTGGGAGTTGTCTCTTGGACCTCTTAACCTCTTTTTAGATAGAGTCATCCTATTCATGGAGTAGGACTGCCTGTTTCCTGCTTAACTATTCCCTACACCTGCCTAAGCATCGTCACTCAAGGGTTATGTAGCATGTACAGTGGAAAAGCACATTGCCTGATGCATTCTTTTCTCTCTTCTTTCTATCCATTACAGACATAAGTAGGCAAAATGTCAACCCAGAGCAAAGCAGTCCTTATCCCTCCTATCTGGAAAAATCAGTATTTATGTAATACTTCCGTCCTGGAGAGATTTACTAAAGCAGAGGAAAGGTTTGGTATTTGACTGTGTGGTCACATCTTCATGCATACATGCATATGCATGAACCTTCCTGTGCAGACTGGCCACTCTACCTAACTCCCTGGACCTTGCACCTGTTTTCCCCGTGAGTGGGTCAAGAAATTCCCTATACTGCTAGGTAAGTAGTAGTGCTGGTGACTATGAAAGAGTCCCTCGGAAAACATGGCCTGAACAGTTTGATTACTGGTGCCCCATATTTAGCCTGTCTTGTGATTATGCTTTATCGCTCTTACTGTCTCTGCTAACTTTTAATCACAGTTGAGTATTTCCAATCTGGCTGCCATTTCTGACTTCAAGTGTATTAAAGTAGTATCCAGATTCCCTGATAACAAAAGTGGGAGTATTTACTAGGCAGAAGGCACTACGGGGACCCTCTGCTTCCCCTCTGACACCCCCCACCCCCAACCCCCCTTGTGTCAGAGCCCTGGTAGAGGAAAAGAGATGTTGAAATCAATATAAGAATAAATTGCCACGTGGTTCTTATTGTGGAGGCAAGGTTTCTACAGAAAATCCTTGTAATCAGAAAAGAGGGAAGATGAGATTAAACTGATTAAACTGAGAAAGTCAAAAAAGGACAACTTGAAAGATTAGCTCGAGGACGACTGAAAAGCATAATCCTCCATGCATGTTAAGTAGAACAGTCCTTCTCTGTTATCAGCCCCTTCATCTGGTGACCTTCTGTTGCATTAGCACAGAGCTACTTGATCCAAGGCAAATAGTGAGAATTGAAAAGCCAGAACACCAGTGATTACAACAGGTATCAATATTACTGCAGTGATGGTTTGTTATCATTAGGGAGCTCCATCAGAGCTCATTGTGGAAGCAGAAGGAGCAGAAAATAACAAGACATTACACTTGTGGCAGGCAATAGAAGAAAAGACTTTGTGCTACAATGGGAAAACCTTTTTCATTTTTTTTTCCATCTCTAAAATTACAATGTCTGAATGGGAAAAGAAGTGGGGAAGCAGGATGGGAAGCTCACCTATGTTCTTGTATCAGAAAACTTCACAAGCTGGCATTTTATTTAATTAATTAATTAATTTATTTATTTATTCATTCATTTTTCTGGAGAGATAGAAAGCAAAAGGCATGTGTTAATTCCACTGGTTCAATGACTTTTTGCCTCAGTCACCCAAGTTTGTGGCAAATCCTTTCTTGTGGTCCCAGCTGCAGCCGCAGGGCTGGCTCCAACAAGCCTGCCCAGCATCCTTGCAGTGCTGCGTTGCAGTGCTTCACATCAGAGCATAGTGTGGTGT
The DNA here is from genome assembly GCF_964034855.1 of Anser brachyrhynchus. Classification (NCBI taxonomy): domain Eukaryota; kingdom Metazoa; phylum Chordata; class Aves; order Anseriformes; family Anatidae; genus Anser; species Anser brachyrhynchus. Next base: position 59,797,717 of record NC_137696.1, on the reverse strand, counting down.
AGTTCAGGTGCAGCATCTGCTCTCTTTTGCTTTGGAAGTGTAGGAAAGTATAAAAGAAAAAGCAAATCCGATCTAACTGAGGATTGTTGGGGCCAAGTATATTACATTTCACATCTTTGGTCACAACAACCCCATGTAACACTAGAGGCTTGGGACAGAGTGGTTAGAAAGCTGTGCAAAGGAAAAGGATCTGGGGGTGTTGGTCAATGCTCACCTGAACATGAGCCAGCAGTGTGCCCAGGTGGCCAAGAAGGCCAACAGCATCCTGGCTTGTATCAGGAATAGTGCAGCCAGCAGGACCAGGGAGGTGATCGTCCTCCTGTACTCTGCTCTGGTGAGGCCGCACCTCAAGTACTGTGTTCAGTTTTGGACCCCTCAGTACAAGAAGTACATCGAGGCCCTGGAGTGTCTCCAGAGAAGGGCTACGAAGCTGGTGAGGGGCCTGGAACACAAGTGCTGTGAGGAGCGGCTGAGGGAGCTGGGGTTGTTTGGTCTGGAGAAGAGGAGGCTCAGGGCTCAGGGAAGGCCTTATTGCTCTCTACAACTTCCTGAAAGGAAGGCGTAGGGAGCTGGGGGTCAGCCTCTTCTTGCAGATACCTAGTGATAGGACTAGAGGGAATGGCCTCAAGTTGTGCCAGAGGAGGTTTAGATTGGAAATTAGGAGACATTTCTTCTCAGAAAGAGTAGTCAGGCACTGAAACGTGTTGCCCAGGGAAATGGTGGAGTCACAGTCCCTGGGGGTGTTTAAGGAAAGGCTGGACCTGGTGCTTAGGGACATGGTTTAGTGGGTGACATTGGTGGTAGGGTGATGGTTGGACCAGATGATCTTGGAGGTCTTTTCCAACCTTAATGACTCTATGATTTTATGATCTTAGCTAATAAAATAAGATTATTGCTGATTATAATCATATTTAGTGCTTTGGAAATGCGCTTAGCAAAACCAAACCAAACAACAACAACAACAAATTTTTATAGTATGGTTTCATTGTCTTTTTTTTTTTTTTTTTAATTGACAGAGGCCACGAGAGCTAGGAAATAGAATGAAAATTTTCTGACTGTGTAGTCCACCAGTTCTATTTTTGATGGGCAATGCTTCACACTACTGCCTGTTTTGTCCTTTTCCCTGTCCCCCAGAAAACTCCCTTTTACTTTTCCACAGATTCTCAAAACAGCAATGTACTCAGACACTTGTTTTATTTGTCAAAATTCTGAAAGTCTACTGTGGTATTCATTTCTGTTGTAATGTTGATGTGGAAGGAGAAGCATGACAGAGTCATTTCAATGTTTTGACTCAATCCCAGATTTGTCACTGAACAGTTGTTTGATTTTGCTCAACCTGCTTTTTACTCAGTGCTTCTGTTTTCTCTACTGCCTTTTGTTGCTCTCAGTTAACCAGTGTACTATGCAGATGCCTGTTTCTTACTGGGCACTTGGCAGGTGAATGCAAATCCAGTTGGAAATGGATTAAAAAAAAATGTGGTCAACCCCATTGATTGCAAAAGGAAAAATAGTATGCATATATATATATATATCTTGTACTCTTTTCACAGTTAAAAAAAATAAAAAATTGAAAGAGCACAAAGCATTAGATTGACAGCATCAAGGTGAAACATTTTGCAAAATCTGGGGGGATAAAAGGCCCTTCCGTGCATGAAATTTAATCCCGTTCCAGGATCCAGAGAACAGACCCATTTCTGGTAAGGCTCTTTACACTTCATTTGAAAGATCTTATCTACCTATAGTACAGTAGTCAGTAAGGGGAAGCGATTCCTATAGTCTTACCTTGACTTTCTTTACCAGAGAAGAAAGGATACCACAACACTTTTGGCCTTCTGTCAATAGACTGGGTCAAACCTAATTTAGGTAGAAAGAAGCAGTACTGCTACCTTGGGAGAGCTCCTACTTCTGCCATGCCTGAATTTGTCCTCAGTTCCTTAAAGTCTCAATGAAAAGAGGTTTTCAGTTCAGGAGGTAAAGGGATTCATTAGATCTCATTCCCAGAAATGTCTACCTGATTGAGAAAGAGTCCCCTCAGGGGTAACGCTCATAAGCAGGGGGAGGCTGAGGGGCTGAAAAATGACCCATTTTGAAGTTTGTCTAATTAGCTTCAAATGTATAAGTTGGGTGTTTTGCTAGATGGATTAACGTAATTATCTTAGTGCACCTATTCATGTTAGGAATGTCAGGAAACGAGAGAACGGAGAGGCTCAGAAAAAAATCTCAGCAGCTCAGCCTGTTGACTGCCCTGACACATGAGTAATTGTGCTGTAGCAGAAAAAGAGAAGGCTGGAAAATGCACAAGGTGAGAGAAGCTGCTCTGAAGACAAAACACTGACAGCTGACCTATAAATAAACTGCCAGGGATCCACCTTAGCCCAAATTCTCTACATTAAAGTGCTACAGAAAAATCATCCCATGTACATTTAATCAGTGCATTAAGTCAGCATCCTTTTTCATATACACCAGCAACTAAATCTGAGGTATTCATTGTAAGTTATACATTTTTTTTGTTTTGGTTCTGTTACTGTGAGTCATGCTTAAAATGAGTGAAATGATTTTTTTTTTAATCTTGAAAGTCTTTTTTCTGATGGCGAATGAATTATTATTACGTGTTTTTTTTCCAATCTGTTGATAAACCAGATCCCACACATCTGAGATCAGTTACAACTCCCTTGAAAGACTGTAGGCAGCTATGAAATAACTTTTTTTCTCTCTCTCTGTGTCTGTCTGTCTCTCTCTCTTTTTTTTTTTTTTTTTTTAACTTCAAGTTAGAAAAAAAGGAAAAACAATGAAAGAGAAAAGGAAAAAGGGGGGGAAAAAAGAACTGGGTATGGCTTCTTTATTCTTAGGTTTGTTTTTATAAGGCTCTGTTATCTGGGTACACATCTGTTATGAAAAATATCAGGAGGTCAGAGAAGAGAACAAAAATACATCACCAAGTAAACCTGCGAGCAATCAATGATCCCTCCAATCATTTCTTTTCAAACACTGAGTGCTCCAGCTGCGTTTTTTGTTTGGCCCACAGAAATTGTATTGAGCAAAACTTGGGCTCATGCACACCCTTCCCAAGTTTCTGTGCATCACACCAAATCCTGTGGCAACTGGAACTGCTCACCCACCTTGTCAAGTGCCTTCTTTGCTCCTAACATACTGTCTCCATGCCCCCATTATGTAGGATTAGCTGAGTTTCCAGCTAATGGCATTTCTAAGTGTATCAAGTGTGCAACGTTAATTTCCCCAGCATCTCATTGACTTTTTAGTCAATATTGCTGTGATACTTTCAGAACAGCTCTCCTGTTCGAAGTATTGTAAATGAGTTTAATCACTGGAATGACCTGGTTTCCAGCAGGGTTGTGCACCATTGGTAACAGTGTGGTCACCAGGTGATCAGCACCCCCTCTGCCTATTGATTCATTGGGGCTTGGAGTCATGCTTGCTGATAAACCCAAGATTAACACATTCTTGAGGGTGTTAAGAATTAGAAAAAAAATCCAATAACTTATTTTCTATCTTTTTTCAGCAGAATCTAAATTTTCCATGTGAAAAATATCAATTGTGACTTTTATTTCTTATTTTTTTATTTTTTTATTTTTTAATATGTGCATTTTAAGCCTGTGAGAAATTTCTGGGAAGTGGCATGAAAAGAATTTAGAGAGTTTACACCAGAAAATGGTTTGCTTGTACTGCCAGCTCATGGCTTAGTCCCAGACTCCCATTCAGATGCCACAATTGTTATTGTGCCCTGCAAGATACCTTAACCCCTGTACATCAGGATGGATTCTAGCATTCTGCTGGTTAAACCCTCTTTGCTTCCTCAAAGGCTCTGGTTCAGGATACAATCTTAATTTGGGGAATTATTGAGAACTGCCACTTTTAGTGAGCTGTCAGACTTTATATGGAGCCCTCTGCTGAAGACATTACAGAAACTCTTTCAGCATCTGCCTATTTGAACATGAATTTGGTATTTTAAGACCCTTGTCTGCTGGTGAACTATGATTATGGTCCAGAGATAAGCTCTTTGACTAAACACTAGAAAAATGTAGCCTGTAGCAAGAGACAAGATGTTGAAAATAATAATAATAATAATGGTAGCTGCTGACGAAACACCATCAAGCCAAGGGTAAGATGCAGATTTCATATTCGAAGGAAGCCAGTGAGGTGTAACCTTCTGCAATGACTATGTGCTTTTTGGGACATGCAGGCACATGCAAGGCATATTTTGTGTGTCCTGATATTCTTCTGGATGTATAGACAACTCTATAAAGATATGCAAAGATATCTCTTTAATATATGTATTATTTCTTACAATCAACTATCAGTTAGCATTGTGTACCCTCTGAGGACCTACCTTCATAATCACACAATCTGAATTCATATGGATTTTTGCTTGACTTGCTGGAGATAGACCATAAAAGCCCTGCCTTTATCATCAATCCAGCTCCCTGCTAGTGCTGCCATTCATAGCCTTTCATAAATTGATCAAGGCTCTCTCTTAAGTCTTGTTCTTGCTACGCCAGCAGGAAACTTGCTTGAGAACCACTCTCCTATAATGTGTAGAAATCTCCTCATTTACTGCATACATCTCCTCATGTCTAGGTTATTTCTCTTTTTACTGACACTTTCCCCAGGCAACACAGGTCTCTTTCTCCTCTATCCATACATTTCAGATGGACTGCCTGTTTGCTCCCAGCCTTCTGAACAGAGACTTGAATCTGAATTTTTCACATTTCAGGTGAATGTCAGAAGGATGTTACTGTTAAGGGTCTGAGCTGAGGCTTTGATTTAGTGATTTAAACTGTTAAATTGTTAAACATACAAGTATCTCAGGAAAATAACGTTATAGTCCTATTGCTGATGCAGTCATGTGAGACATAGGAAAACCATATTTAAGCTCCAATTAAGTCCCAGTTGAAAGAATTAAATTCAATCAATGGCTTTTGCTTACTTTTTCACCTACTATATTCTTTTTTATTCATGATATATGATTGACAGACAAAACCTTATAAGCAAAAACCAGTGGAAAAAAATAAAAATCCTTTTAAAACACACACTTTATGACAAAACTGTCCCTCTTCCATTTGATTTGTCTAAGCATTACATTCTCCAGGGTTTTTCCCTTTTCTCTTTTGCAAAGTCAAATGGGCCAGGCACTCACAGTCTTCCAGGTGGTCAAGATGATATGCAGAATCTGTTCTCTCAGGTCAACCCAAAACATGGAAAAGGAATTATATATTTGCAATTATATGATCCTATGTTTATTCCATTATGAATCATATCAACAACATTGAATTACATTATCAAAATTTCATGTAGCAAATAGAAATAGCATAGGCTCAGTTCAGTGCCATTAAAAACTTCCTTGACCCTAGATGTACTTCCACTTCTCTCTCCTCCTTCCTACCCCTCCTCAAGATTCATCCTTGACTTGATGTCTGTCACACAATTCAAAAACTAGACTGAGGGCCAGGGGATGGCAAATTTTTTAACTTCCAGCATTAAGATAGGGCAGACCTGAGCAAATGTCTACATTAAATAAGGCAGGGAGATCAGGAGAAAGATGTTGCTCATGGTGGATATCTTTTCTCCAGGAGTCCATCCTTGTGCTTCATACCTGATAGTACATGTAGCTTGCTCCCTTGTGAGGAGCAGCCTGTGGAGGAATGCTGCCCCCTTCTCTGCTTCAGCCTCTCCCATCCTGATTCAAGAAGCAGCAGGTAGGAGTGGAAACACAGGGGCACTGGCGGGAGATAGTGCCCAACCTTCTGAACAGGGCTCAACCACCTCTCAAAGCCCACCCCATGGGTATAAGAGAGGGGCACCTCAGACAGCTGCAGTAGGCAGAGAAATTTCCTGGCCCCTATCTCCATGTCCTACAGTAAAACCTGCTCCTCTCCCCAAGGACATGAGGCTGGTGGTGGCCAGCTGCAACCAGGACTGATGTACCAGGAGCTGGGACATCCACTCACCTCGTCTCCATTCCTGTTGCAGGAACAGCCATCTTGGCTTTTCAAGGCTCTTTCCTTGAGTCCCAGTGATTTCACCCCATCCCAAACCTCTGTCTCATTTCAGGAGCAGCCTGGTTTGTGTCCTATTGTGTTTGCCTGTGCTTTTGGGAAGTTTTGTGTCAGTTGTCTGTGTTGCAGGAGCTGTAGGTGTATGCAGTGATGCCAGTAAAAGCTGTGCCAGTCTCTTAATGCATCACGAGAGCTGTAGTACAAATACTGTGGGAGTTGGTATTATTGTCAGTCAGTCCATGTTTAACTTGGTTTGAAATGAGCGTAGTAAAACTGAAGAATGGCCTAAAAGTTAACTGCAATTTGGCTGAATGTCAGGTAGTGCCTTTGGGTCTGTAGAAATCTGCAGTGATTAAGCTACCTTCTTAAGCAACCCACTTTGCTGAGCACTTTGAATCTGTGTTTTTTTTTGATATCACTTTGATATAGAGCATGAGCACAGTGCACAAGATGGAGTTGTTGTTTGAAATCAATGATCTATATACATGGAAAGTATTAAATGATGGACTATTGACTCCTAGATCAATGACATGTCTAACAAAAATGGGGCATAAAAATTACTTATTTCTGTAATTGATGAGACTGATTCCAAAATAACATACAGAAAACCATGTTTACCAAAATAACTAAATTTTACTTCTGTAAGTTACTGTCTGCAGTGTTTAGGAGTTGAAGATCAATGATCCTTTGCTAGTAAAGAAACCCAAAATATTTGGAGCCTTGGAGGGAATGCAAGCAGTAATTATTGAGCTTAATGCTGGCAGACTTTCCCTCCTTGTCTCTCTGTTTGCTGGCCCTAGTGACAGGTTGCAGTCTGGAGGCAGATTTTGCATGGTCCTTCCTGAGGTCCATACATGGGATCTTCTGCATTTTTTGAGGGAAAACATGATTTGGACCACTCTGTGAGTCCCCTAGCCATTCTGTGACATGCAACCCCACACTTTACAGCTACAGAGACAATATAAAGGTCCTGACTGACCTGGAAGAACTCGCACCTATTCATCACCCCTTTTAAAAGATTTCAACAAAATTACCCAGCAGATATCAATAAAAATTAGAGACCTCACTAAAATTTTCTTGCAGACCTCTGTAAAATTTAAATAAATAGCTCTAGGCTGGGCCTTCATCTGGTGTAATATAAAAAAGTTCATTGGAGGTTTATGGATTTATAGTGGCTTAAGATGTGTTCCAATGCTATAAAACTGCATTCTTCACACCAAAAGCTGTCACAGTAGATTTTATCCCTTTACTCTACAAGTAAGTCCTTGTAGTTGTTACACTGGATAAAGCTGCAATCATATCCAAAGTGCTGGCAAGTCATATATAGATCAGGAGTTATTTCCAGACATTTACAAATGAATAAGTGCAAGAATAATGGTGTTGCTGCTGTTGTTGTTACTCATGTGTGCAATGGTGACTTGGAACCCTAATCGCAGACTGGACCCTGCTGTGTTAGCTGCCATTCAATACCAGAACAAAAAGATGATTTGAACACTCTTTTGGACAAAGACCAAGTATTACATTATCTGTTCTTGGGAAATGTATGAGCATAAATAAAGGCAAGTCATCAAATACACTATTTGCCCACATCAGCTGTGTATGTCTTGAATACTGCAAGCCAGATAAGTGCGTGCCATTTGCTGTCAGCACAGGTCTATCTGGATCAAAAGGACTTCAGTCTAGTACAGATGTAGCCGGGGAGAACCTTTTGTTTATACAAGGAGCTTACTGATATCAATTAAACATTTTCTTTATTTAGAAAGCAGACGGCTCATGACTACCTACATGCCCCCAGATTTACACAAATAGTTGATTGAAAACCTCTTCTGTTCTGAAAGACTGAGAGGGAATTCCTATTTTAGCTGTGCTGAAATGACATAGGTAGGCAATTCAGGTAATGGCCTGTTAGTCAGTTATTAAATATTGCTGTTCAGCAAAATTGCTAATGATGATGGTCTTTCCATGCTACCTTTGAAAGAGTGCACAGTATATTCTGAAGAGAGATTGTCTTGGATACAGAAGGCCACTAGCTTGAATACTGTCCAAATCAACCAATTATCTGTGACAATCAACCAACTCTGCCAGGCCACATGGAGATTAGTTGCTATATAAAGTTCCATGCCTCAAATTAAATGGCTAGTGGTACAAATGTGAAATTACTCAGGAGATGAGACTTGATTTTTAGAGGAAGGATAAACTTTCAATAGAGGTGGGCTGCCTCCTGGGGGTATAAGAACAATTGTTCTGAGTAAGTATCTTCATCATACTTTAAAAGCAGTTCATAAAAGCTGTCCAAGCATAGCTAATATAAAATCCTTCAGCTGACATCATGGTGGCCAGATATAAGTAGATACCGATCTATTCCTAATTGCCTTGCTCTTCAATCTGAGCAGACAGAGGCTTGTTTTCCATCAGCTAATCACAAGGTTGGTCATCACAGCTACTGGGGAAATTCCTACTGATTTGATGGACTTTTTCACGAGTGAAAACATTCATACAATCACATGTACAAATAGACTGGCTATCTTTCCCCAGCTCAGCTATGGTTAAAGATTTCAGTAATGTTACAGCACCACTGAAGCTTCCTACATCATTTTGGGGACTCAGAAAGTATCCCAAGAATGAACATTTTATGTCTGACCTCATTTTACAAGGTGAGTGTTCAAGAACACTTTGTGCATTAATGAAACATACTCTTGTGTTTTTTCTTCCTCCACTTGATTCCAATGAGACAATCTAATATTTTGTTAGTGCTTCCAGCATATTTGTGTTAAATTTCATCAAGAGAAATAGAATGATGGATGAATCTTTACATTGAAAAACAGTGCCTTTACCAATGCCATAAAAATTATATAGAATGTGCTTCTGCTAAAGTTTTAAGTTACCAAGTTGAAATTACAGATGAGGATTTCTGGTATAAAACCTGATTATTGTGTTTTTATTTAAAAATATAAAATGTCGTTATCCATGTTTCTTGACAAGTGGTATGCAGACATTATTTTAACAAATCCTCTCAACAGAAAATGTTTCCCAAATTCCAGACACTGACATTGCATGCACTTTCAGCGTGGAAAAGACAGACTATAAAATCTCTTCATGTTGCTGTTTAAAAAAGACATTTCATTAGCCATAGCCAAAGAAGCATATATGGATGGATATGGAGTTGCTTCATAATAAATTAGGAGGGGAATTATGATTCCTCGTTTCTTTAAAAGGTTAAAACAAAATTCAGCTGGCTGGCAGAGGGAGATTATGAGGAAGAAACAACTCAGAAGGTTAACTTGGCTCTGAACTTGTCATGGCAATCTGCTTCTTCAGTCCATGTGAGTTCCTCTGATCTCTCCTTAAAAAACAAAACAAAACAAAACAAAACAAAACAAAACAAAACAAAACAAAACAAAAAATTATTTCTGAGAACCCTTTCTGTCCACTGGCAGAGTCAGGTCAAGAACTTCTCTGGAGAATGTCCTCTTAGATGAACCTGTTTGCTAGCACTCACCTGTTTGCTAAGACTCACCTGCTTCAAAAAGTCCTGGCTCAAGTTTCCAGCCTCCACAGAGGACATGTGGTGCTGTCATTCTTGATGTTGCCCAAACTGAGGCAGAATGAATAAACAAGCTGCAGGAAGATGCTGCTGTCCTTGCCAGGAAGAGAGGAGGAAGGGAGAGGAAGAGAAGAGTAGAAGTAACTGTGAGCACAAGCCATAGCCCGGCTTCTCCTATCAGTTGGCTAGCACATGGCCATAAAGTCTTTGCCCTCAAACTCTTCTTCATCCTGTGCTCAGTCATGAGTAAGGCAGTGAATTTTGCTAACGCAATGAAATATGGGTTTAAGTCACAGGTCTAAGTCCTCATTGTATGTAAATGTGAGTAAATCCATGGTGTTCATTGGAGCTTGCCATTAGTTTTCAAGATGCTTTTAGGCATCGGATATAAACAACCTGCCACCATGGATACACTTTGTTTTAGACTGGATTTTTCAGTGCTTCAACGTACCTATTAATTGCAGTAATGTTTTGCTGCACTCCTTTGGATTAAAATGCTATTTCTAAGTGTCAGTTAATGGGTTTTAGTGAAAGCAATTTATTAAACATTATGTACTCAGTTTAAATCTAACAGGGTAACTAAACATTAAAGTAACAGGGGGGAAAATCTATATTGCTCTAATTTGTATTGTATGTTCTTTTCTCCAAGTATAATTGCTATTGACTGCTTAAAGCAGCATTCTCCAAATCACAAATAACCAGAAAAAAAGAAAAATTGCAATTGTATGTAAAAAACAGTGTCATGGCCTACTAGCATAAACATGGGATGAAGAACTTAGAATTATGCAATTTGTTGTCCTGCATTTCTCTCATTCTGAAACAGAGACATTAATGACTATCCAGTTCCCAGTGGTGTGATGAGAAAGGGAGCAGAACAGATATGTGCGTATTTTGTTGGTAATACAAGCCACGGTAAGAAGGCTAAAACCAGACTGAAGAAACTGTCTGTAACTGTACAAAGGACAAGGTGGTATCATGCCCCAGAGAGGCATTTTTTTTATCAGTGCTAGAGGACAAGCCCTGTTTTCTGAATGTCAGCAAATGTCCCTTCTCAATGCACAGCAGGCTAGATTGCCATAGCCATAAGACAGTGGTGTTTACATCATGCATGATGTAAACTGCATGAGTGAAGGAGGAGCTGGTGTCCAACACATGAGTGCTATTAGGTAGTCTTCCAAGAAAAAATAATGGAAAAAAGCCTACCTTTCTTCCTTGAAATCCATAGGATTTTATTTTTAATATTTGGGGGAAAAAAATATAAATCTCCAGTGTTATCATCCCTAGTAGGAACTGGTTTGGTACCCATCAGGAGTTTGACTTGTGAGAGGAAAATCTGTTCATCAAGAGGGTCCCCTTTGTGCTTTGCCCATCTGACTGAGTTAAACAAAACTTCATTACTGACTTAGGTCTATCCATCATACCTCTGCATAAATAATGCTCTACAGCTTGAGAAAATTTAGCAGCAGCCTGTAAAGATGGATGGCAAAGCTAAGAGCCTTCATCCTCAAGGGTTATCTGCAACATTTTTATGAAATCTTACTGACCACTTACGATGCACTCACATTCTGTCTTCAGTGACATCATCCAAAGAGTTTTTCCTCTATCTGTGAGAAAAAGCTGCTGTGTAGCAGCCTTTTATTAACAAAATGTAGTCTTCAGTAGTTAGCTGATGTCTGTCTCTTCACATTTGCTTTCTAAACACTGAGACCTTGTATTATTTTACATTTTCTATAGCCAAAATATAGGCAAAGAAGATCTATCATTCTTTATATGTTTAACTACTCACTTTGAAGGTGTCAGTATTCATGTGTTAAGCTGTGAAGCTTATGTGCTATGCAATGTATTCATTTTGTGGTATATGTTTTTCACCCTATCTGCAGGTGGATTCCCCTCTGGCAGATGCAGATATATGGGGAAGAGTAAGAGAACTTCATCTTCACCATCAACCCTTTACTAATACTTCCCTTTCATGGCATCAGCAATGCACTTTTTCCCAGAGTAACGCTGCAGATGGTCTCTGAATCCCTGTGCTGCACGTCAAAGGCAGACAGAGAGGGAGAAGTCATGGATCTCTTGTCCCCATGACTAGCTCTGCTCCTTTGTGGACACCCGTGTGGAGGGGTGTATTGGGTTTACGTAGCAAGGGTTTGGTAGCAGGAGGCCTGCAGGGGCGGCCTCTGTGAGGAGAGCCTAGCAACTGCCCCACATCAGATCAGAGACAGCTCCAGACAGCTCCAAAGGGACCCGCTGCTGGCCAGAGCTGAGCCAGTGAGCGACGTTGGTTGTGCCCCTGTGAGAGGAGATTTAAGAAAGAGGGGAAAAAAAAAATGCTGTGCAACAGCAGCTTGGAGAGAGGAGTGAGAAGCAGCCCTGCAGACCCCAAGGTGAGTGCAGAAGGAGGGCAGAGGTGCTCCAGGCAGGCAGCAGCAGTTCCCCTGCGGCCTGTGGAGAGGCCCCTGGTGGAGCAGGCTGTCCCCCTGCAGCCCATGGGTCCCACACGGAGCAGATCTCCACGCTGCAGCCCATGAAGGAGCCCCCGGTGGAGCAGGTGGATGTGGCCTGGAGGAGGCTGCGGCCCATGGAGAGCCCCCGCAGGAGCAGGCCCCGGGCCGGAGCTGCAGCCCGTGGAGAGGAGCCCACGCAGGAGCAGGGGGTCTGGGGGGAGCTGCTGCCCGTGGGGGACCCGTGCTGGAGCAGTTTGCTCCTGATGGATGGATGGACCCCGTGGTATGGACCCATGTGGGAGCAGTTCTTGAAGAGCTGCTGCCTGTGGGCAGCCCCTGCAGGCTCAGTTCGGGCAGGACGGCATCCCGTGGGAGGGACCCCACGGGGAGCAGGGGCAGAGAGGGACTGTGAGGGAGCAGCGGAGACGAAGCCTCGGGGACTGACTGCAGCCCCCTTTCCTTGTTCCCCTGTGCTGTGCTGGGGGAGGATGTAGAAGAGGGCGGATGGGGGAAAAGTGTTTTTAGTTTGCTTTTGTTTTCTCCCTGCTCTAGTCTGCTAGTGATAGGTAATAAATTATATTAATCTCCCTATGCTGATTCTATTTTTCCCACAACGATAATTGGTGAGTGATCTCCCTGTCCTTATCTCAGTCCTTGATCTTTTTCCATTGTATTTTCTCCCCTTTTTCTTTGAGGAGGAGGAAAGGGGTTGTGGTGGAGTTCAGCTGCCCAGAAGGGTAAAACCACCATTAAGTCAACATAGAAGCATGTCTCTCTGTTCCAGATGACATTGAGGAGATATCTGCTCCAGCTTCCTGGGTCTACTTCTAATTTGTATTACTCTTCAATAACCCCAAACAGTCTGAAGTTCTCTTCTAAAAGTCAACTTAACTTCTGAAGAGTTTCTTTTTTGTAGTCTGTGTGAAATCCATTTGCTGAGAAGTACAGTGGTCTGAGACTCAAAATATATTATTTTTGGAAAGAGTAGTGCATGTCTTCTCCCAGGTTAATGGTCAATCTTTTTCACACAGTGTGAAAACCACTTGAGCTAAATAAGATAGGCCTATAAAATCTCAGGCCTATCTCTTACCTTCACTACCTATATCTGGCCAGCTTCCCAGGGTAGATTTACAGCTATTTTTGCACTGAACTGGATGAGAAACATTCACCCAGCCTGTGCCAGCAAAAAGACAGCAACAGACAGCTATAGGGTAATACTGTCTCACGTTGGCACAGATGTTTCTGCATGAACTTGTCACCTTCTGAAGTAGAAACAATGCAATGAAGGTATAGAGGTTTAAGCTGCTTTGTGGCAATGGAGTTGCTAGATCTGAAAGTATAGGAACTCCTTGGGGCAGGACCATGTCTGGTTTTAGTTGTGTCAAGCTGGGAATCCTGTAAGTAAATAAAAATAATGATGATGCTACGGTACATTAGTGTCTGCACAGGGAGCCTTTGACTGGTTGCATTATTTATGTCAGAGCATAGAGTGTAGAAACTCCTCTTAAGGAACTGTGGCCAGCAAGGATTGTTCAGCCAGCAGTGTGACAAGGGTGTGCAGGATTGATTCTTACAGTTCTGTTTACACTTTGCTAGCAAAGAAAGCAAACGGAAAGAGCTTTAGACAGGAACTTCTGAGCAAATCTGGGACCATCCATGTTTACTGCCTTGCCAATGCTGCAAAAAGTATTCTTCAATAAATTCAGATCATATTCAGGTAGAATTAATATAATGCACTTTTGCTATAAGCGTGAACACATGCCTTCAAAATAGCAAGGAATAAGATGGTCAAGTGCATTGATTGGAAAAAGTTTCTTTGCTACTAAACTAAAGAGAATCAAATAATGTACAGTAATTCAAACATTTGCTATAAATTTTAAAGTTATTTCTAGCAGATTATGGTTGCTATTAAGGTTCCCATCTGATCACAGAGACTACCTGTGGTGTCTCCAAACCATCTGTCTCCACCCTCCGTACAGTTCCTCTTAGAGTCAGCACACCAAGCTCCCCTGGTGTGGCCAACATCTAAGGTTGGAGGCCTAGGGAACTTCTATGGAAAGCAGCTACACTCCACCCTGGGAGCTTCTTCATTGCTGTACCTTTTCTTAAAAATGTGAATATAATCATAATTTCTTAGCACCTCAGGCAATTATTTCACACAGTGCAAGAGTTAGTCTGCTACTTGATGAATGTTGTAGATGACAACAATTTGTGAAAAGATTTCTGGCTCTGCAATCTAAGTGTCTGAGTTGATTTTGTTGGTTAATTTCAGCAGGATTTTTAAGCTGCTGATTCCCAGAAGATGGGACAATCTACAGAGGAGAGAATCACTCAGCCCTTTCGTCTGTGGCTTCTGTATTCTTTCACCCAGCAGCTGTTACTGGCACGTGCAGGAGACAGGATGTTCAGTTAAACAAACATCTGGTCTGACCCCACTGGGCAGTTCTTTCGTTTTTATTTAGAGCCTCATCTCAGCAGTGGAGGTGTCCATTGCCTGATCCATTACCCAGTTAAAAGAACATGTTGCTACTCACTTAAAAGCAAACGCAATCTTAAATTACACATACAGCAGCTAAATGTAGCCTCAGTTTAAATTAAAGGCCATGTTTTCCCAGAGGGACAGCTGGCTCTGGTAGTCCAGAATGAGTCTTTTCCTGTGTAGGAGATTGTTTTTTTAAAGCTGTATCTACCTATGCCAAAATGCTTCTTGCTTCTAATGCAGGTGAAAAGGGAAAGGTGAAGCTGATTGCTATTTAAACAAATATGCTTTTTTGCACCTGTGGAGGTGGTGTTTATTTGTTTGTTTTGTTTTTCTTTTATTTTTAAGGACTGAGCAGGCTTTTGACAGGAGGATAAATCCTCTGGAAGATATTTAATGTGATGCTTCTTTTATTGTGGTGCCAGAGTTTCATGGGAAAGCCAGGCTTGTGGAAAATGCTCTTGTCTGTCGTTCACAATAACATCTATCCTAACACCTGCCCACATTCATGGCTCAGGTGAGGAGCCACCCAGGTGCATTGTGCCAGTCATACAAAGCATAAGTAACTTAAAGAGGAGGGAGGGGTTTACTACATCTGTAGGAAAATACTCAGGTAGGAAGCACCCCCATGAACTAAGGGTTATTTTTGTAATGGGTATTTTGAGGCAAAAGGATAAGTTAGATCATTTGCAGGCTAGAGGAGAGGAGAGGAGAGGATTGGCTTCTGTAAAGCTCTGAGAACTTTGGACGGTTAGGTGGAAATAAGTATTTTCAGGATCAAAGGCCTGAATTCAAATGTTTGCCTTTGGGCATAATTTAGGTACCTTTGTTGGATCTTTTTCTGCAACTGCAGGACAAAAACCAGAAAGATCTTCATGCCACAGGGTGGACATGCCAGTGTGGTTCCAAATTAACAATAAATGTCCTAAAGCAGAATGCATAGCACAGATCTGCCTGTTGGACCTTTCCTGACCTCTCTCTCCTGAAAGTTAATCACACATTTTGTTTCATTTTTCTATACGCTAGTCCCAGAGCCTCATTCCTTACTCAGTTTGCATTTCACCTCCTGGGTGTATTTTGTTTCTGTTGTTCTCATTGTGGTGGCTAAATAATGAAGGAAGCCTAATAAATTCAAATAAAATTTCTGATTGGTTTAACATCAGTTTAACTATCTAGAATAATTTAGTGTTATTGGATACTTTATATGATGAGTCCATGATGTTGAGACTAGAAAATAATAAAATGCACTCAATTGATTAAGCTCTTTGTAGGAGTCTAAGAATTAGCATACTGTATAATGGGGAATAATTTATAATTATCAAGAAGAGCTTATAAAAGCGTTCAGTGCTATTGACTACCTGACTTGATAACCTTGATCAGCAAGCTTCATTAAAAGAAAAGTCCTAGCTTGAGCATAACTGTAAAAGCCACGAGTCAATTTTAACATTTTATGTCTTGAATGGGATACTGCTGTTTTGAAAGACAGCTCCGAAGTGCTGCCTTTGAAGACCAACACATGCTTCAGATGCTTCAGCCTAGCACGTTATGCTAGCTGGCTGGCAACACATCCCAAGTGGAAGTTTTCCCTGCAACAAAAATCTCTGTTTTGAAATGAAGTAGCATGGAATAATTATAAGGCAACCCACTGCAAGATTTTGGCCTGCACTTCATTAGCTACATGTAGCTAATGAGTAGGAAGATGAGTTCTCCAGTGGTATTTGCTATCCTTCTCAGATTCAGTAGTTGGAGATACAGTCTGGTTCCTTTCACACACTTCTCTGAAGTCACAGCTGTTCAGGCCAAATTTGAGGTTAGGTATCACTTGTAGAAATGTAGGAATAGGGAGATCACAACCTTTGTGGTGAACATGTGGCCACTTGATCTTTACTGAATTGGAAGGTGAAGAGGCAGGGCTTACATAGGGAGGGAAAGCTGCTGCATGAAAACTGAAAGACACTGATGTGCCAACATCACTGAGAGAGCTAATGGGCTCCTTTGAAGCACATTACCTATTCCCATGGCTCAGTAGTTTCTGGCATTTTCTCATTTAGTTTAGAACTGTCCTTGCCTCTGACTGACGACATTAGAACAAACTCATTGATGTTCTGTTGTCTGCTGGTGTGGATCTTGGGACACCAGCTTTGTGCTTCCCCCAACACCTTTAACCTAGTGAAAGAGAAGTCTGGTAAAGGATTTCACGCAAGAGCAGAGTAAGCAGAGGCTGCAGCTATCATTGGCATGTAGCAGATTTGTGACAGCCATCGATTTGGCACTTCGAGTCAAAATATATAAAATAAAACCTATGTTCTCACGTAAAGTCTTTGTCCTATATATCAGGATCAAGATGATAGAGGAGCACAAATCACTGGGAAGTTGTGGAGTGTAATAAATGCATCATTTCTTTGCCTATACTTTTGTGGTTTTCTGTTGGATTGGCATGTACAGGTACTACTGCTTTAGGAAGCTAGAAAAACTTGGATTCTTACCTTGTGTTGTTGAAATGTGAGCTATTTGGTTTCAAAATGGACCCTTCGAATGTGTCATCCCTTCTGCCCTTGTTCTGACACAGCAGAACAATTGGTTTGAATTCTTGCCTCTAGCCATGCTCTCTTCAATCATTTACTCAAGGTTTTGTGCCGTCAGATCAAAGAGATGGAGCTTTGCAGAATACCTTTTATGGTTTTGAAGACACTTCTTAGGAGCATCGTGCTCAACTGACATTTATATCTGGGTACTCGACAGACACTAATAGGAATGGGAATTGCTGGCATGCTATGCAAAGAAATGGTTGCCTTCCCCATATCTTCACTGTATATGCTAGGTGTCATATTAGAAAGGCTGTAGCTGTAATGATGGACGATCCATCAAACCACTACAGCAAATCATGTAGCAGCAAAACTGCTTTGCTAGGAAACAGAATAACTCTCGTTTTCAAAAATAAAACCCCTTTACTTTTAATACTGGAATACAATAGTTTGAATGCATCTTATGTGTCATAAGGACTCAGTTTGAACAACAGAGCAGAGGGACTGGTTATGGTTCATTCTAAGGTCACAAAATTTTGCATGTTTCTGCTGATTAAAAATGCTTCAGAAGAGACACTTTAAACTCATATTGCTACAAATAAGAAATCTGATGTAAACTTAGAACCTTGGGAATTTCAAATCTTTTTAATCTTGGGGTTTAAAATTTGTCTAATTTTGTAGTTCTGCCTAAGCCAAATTCAAAAAGTTAAACTGTTCAGCACATAAACAGCAATTCTTTAAAATATCTTCAAAGCAATGATGACTAGTTTGTCATTGCATTCTATGACAATAGTATGTACTAATATATATAATGCGTTTCTAATAGTATTAGTCCAAACTAATGTTGTTTTGGTTGGATTTGAATACTTAAATTTGTGTAGTCTGTAGATTTGAAATAGAGTGAAGGTAGGAGTTCCGAGAAAAAAACAAACAAACCAAACCAAACCAAAACAAACAAACAAAAAACCTATCTAATAATTAGGATTTTTCCTGTTCTTGGAATGCCAGTTTTGATTTTATTTGCTTTTGTAGTTTATTTGAAGAATACCTGACTAAATCTCACTCTGTGGATAACTTCCAAATATTTGACATTTGCAATTGGATGTTTAGTTCTCAGTGGTCCTATCACTGATATTGTGTATTCTGTTTCCTGGATGAAATGAACTAACAAATTTTACCTAAGATCCTTTAAATGAAATTCATTTGAGCTAGTCATGGTAGGTTTCCTTTCTACACAGATATAGACATGATTTCCTAAAACAGATATCTAAAGTAGATCAGATGATTCATATTTAGCAGAGTCTACTTTTGGCTACAAAGGGATCCCAGAATTGCTGGCTTGGATGTTAATGTTAATGTTGTGGAAGTTTGAAGATGTCCAAGAGTAGTTCCTCTCCTGATGGCTAAAAATTTCCATTATCAGTCATACTATACAGCGTGGCAAATTGTTTTGCCAGGGACTTTATCGTTCTTAAAAGCTAAACATGATGGAAATGTGAACTAGTGGATAGCAGAGCAGCAACTTTCTAATAAGGGGTAATAGCCTAGCGTTCAGGAGGGCTGAGTTCAAGTAAAGTTATAGATTTCTTTGCTGACCTCAGGCAAGTCATGTGAAGTTGGTTTCCCTGAAAGGCAGAAGTGTTTAACAGATCTCTGTCACACGAGATCTTTGTTGTGATTAATAGGACAGAGACTGAGTGACCTATTTATCTAACTTTCTGTTAAGATGACTTAGAGCAGACTTGTTTTTAAAATTCACAGATACATATGGAGTTGAGAAGATTTGCTTCAGAACGAAAAAAGAACTAGTCCATCTTTGTGGGGAACTTTTCACTGTCTGAGTTAAAAAGGACAATCCATTTGAGGAGAATGTTTTACTCCACTATTCATACCACAAAAAGGACTTAGTGTCAAAACTGATATGAGAATCGAGAAGAACCCTCTCCTGGTGTAAGACTTTTGCTTTCTAGTTCACATGATGAACTAGGCTTACACGTGTGCTCTGGAAGCTGATGACCCCACAGGATTTCTGATGCAGGAAGAATTCCTGAGTTTATGTTTAAATTTTGTCAGGAGCAATTTGTTTATCCATGCAGGCTTCATACAACCTTTGCTTGGCAGGTCGTTCTTGATCTTGGAGAATATGATCCTTGAAAATTAACCAACTCCTCAGGACCCCACTTCTTTCCAGGACTCTGCCTCAAGGGCTGCTTCCAAGCAGGTCGTTGAGCAAAGTCTGCTCTTCTGAAGTCCATGGTTGTGATACTGCCATTTTCCTTGTTCTCTATAGGCATCCTGAACTCCACCTCATCTCATTTTATGAATTTACAATGCTGTGCTACATCGTCCTTTTTTTTTTTTTTTTTTTTTTGTCTTTTTATACAAATGGAGCCGGAGAATATTTTCTTATCCAGGACTGACTTCCATCTCCTGTTCCCACTACTCCATTGAGTTTGTATGTGAATTTACCCTGCAATAACACTGGGTTAGTTCTGCAGGATCGAATGACTTGAAATAAATCTGGCCTGAGGTGAGAATCAGGCCCTTCAATCCTTGTAGCAGAATCCTTGTAGTTCTATTACACAGTGTCCTGAAGGATTCTCTGAAATTGTTTTGTGCCTGGACTACCTTTATTTTATTAAAGTAATGAAATAATACATCTTTACCAACTCGTCAATGCCCTTTATATTAACAAAGCATGCATTATTTCATCTCTGTCTAATTAATATCCTGTTTAATAGGTATCTCACTTCATGTTAGGTTCCTGTATTCTTAAGAATTTTTACTAATTTAATTGAGAGCAGTCTCAAATTAATTGTATAATTAATCTTGTCAAATTAGGTAACATTTCATACAGCACCTTATTAAAGAAACTCGAATATTTTAAATTACCATGCTATTAGGCATTAATAAAGAAGTTCTTCCTCTGTATTGTTCTGCTTTATATCACAAAGAAGGTAATTGCAATATAAATTGCAATATAAAAGCTAAGTTCTATAGTACATTAATAATTAGATACACATTATTCCCCATTAAAGCTTTTTCTCTTATTAATTCAATCACAGAATGGATAAGCCTTTTTTAAAACAGGAATAATAAAAGCCCCCAAATACTAGGAATGAACTGTTGTGCTGATGTCTGAACAATTGGATGGCTAGGACCTGAGTTGCTGTTTGACTGATGTCTCAGAGAAGGAGGTTTCTGAGAAACCTGGTGTTGCGCTGCACATGACTTAAAGACACATGTAGCTGTGGAAAACTTTCTTTGCATCTCATGTTTGGGAATAAGTGCATGTCGATCTCTTGACTGAGAGTGAAGAGGTGCGCTCTCTGATACACTCCTGAGGATTACAGAGCACAGAAACCTCCTCGCAGAGCCTGAAAGGGCTGCCCCCAGAGACCTCTGGAGGTGACCATAAGACTGATGTACAGGTCTGGGGAAATTGGAGGTGGCGGCTGTGATGTGAGAAAGGAGGGCGGGAGGGCCGAGGAGAGGGGAATGGATAATGAGAAGCGCTATCAATTTTTTATGAGTGTATGGAAATTGTGCTCAAGGTCAGAAAGCCCAAATACTATATTATATCTGTGGGTGCCAAAGAGATTTTCATTTATATAATATATTGGTCTAGTATTTTAAATCCTTAATCTTAGTGCCTGTAGTTGTGTATACTAAAAGTGCCCATTAGATTAAATACTTTAGGCACAAGAAATCATCCATGCATGAATGCTGAATGAGTAAAACAGCATTTCACATAGGGACATATGCTTGAGTATAATGTGTGGGATACAATAAATTGCAATGTCAGCCATATATGTGGAACAGCCTGTTCTGATAAATTCAAAGTTACTGCTGAGAGGGAAAACTATAAACTAGCAGTGTTAAAGCTGCTGTCACCACACAGCCCACATTACTGGCATCTTACACGTGATTCACACGGGAGTTCACAAAGTTGCCTCTGTGAACATGCTCTGCCACGGGGTGGTGGATTACCTGCCTTGGGCAGCAGCCAATGCAAGGCAAGACCAGGAAATGCAACCTCTTTCCTGCCTCCCTCTTCCACTTTACTTCCTCCCTCTTCCGTGGGTAAATTCACCCCTGGATTAAGTGGAAGTGCACTCAGCCATGATCTTTGGTATACACTTGGAACAATTCTGTCAAGCCCAGCTATAACTCCCTTAAGCAGAGCTTTGCAGCTCTGTGAGTAACAGCTCTCTTTGTTATTTCTTTATTTATTTGTACAATTGAACAAGAGAAATGTGTTTTAAAATAAAACAGAGCATTGTATCTGTCACATTTAAAGAAGGGGAGGGTGGGAGGGAGGGATAGGGAAGAGAAGGGAGGAGATGTTGAACTGGAATATTGCATTCAGCCTGACACCAAGTGTTCCCATTTGTTATTTGAGGCTAGACCTTTCTCATTGTCTTTTTATTTAGCTCTGTTTTTTTTTTTCCAAAGAAAAATCCTATTCCAGAACAGAAATTCAAATTTGTTTTGAAATCTTACCAAAAAGCCCTGCTTCCTTTTTCTTGGCTGAGATTAATCGCCAAATGTGATCAACATTTGCAAGTAGGATTCATCTCCCTCTTCTGCCCCAAATGTGTTGCTGCTTCTTCTCAGTCTCTGTCTGTCACTCTCTCCTGTTTTTCTTTCCTTTCTTTATGTAGTGCGTAAACTGACATTGAGCACTTTTCACCCAGCTCTGCCCTTGGGGTCCCATTATCCCAACGGCCAGCCTAACAGTTGGATTAGACACGATGTAGCTGCCTTCTGGAATCGGAACCCATGATGACGCTTCGTGTTTGTTTGTCAAAAATAGGACGTTCATGGGAAGTAATATCAAAGAATCCTTTTCCCACTTCCTCTCTTTTGAGAACTGAAGCTTTCCAGGTTTGCTGTTGTGTGATAGGGATTGTGATAAAGCACCTAGTTGGTGCAGACAATGTGCAAGAGTCCAAAAGATCATTAAATCTAAGAGGGTAGGCAAAACCTGCAAGATGCAGTTGAGAAAGCCTTCAAGCTCTCTTTTCCCCAAAAGAAGTGTGCCAGATAAGATGAGCTGCTGCAGAACACTGATAAAAACTCCAGCAAGATTTCCTCTGAATAATAGGACTTCATAGCTCAGCAGGCTGATCTATGTTCACTGCCATCCTGAAGTGTGAGTGGCATGAGGAGATGGCTTCTGAAGACAAGTGGGAGAAAAAAAAAAAAAGAAAGAAAAAAAAAGCTTAACACAACATGTTGCAGAGAAACAACTTCAAAGTTTTAAGCACAAATGCTGATTTTTCACCATCCCAGCAGAAATGTCACTTACTGTGAAAATCTAATGTGCTTCGCATCCATGTAGCTGTTACTTGAGTGAGTAATGTGTGAGTGACATTGCCATTACCTGATAAGTCTTGGACAGTTAAACATTGAACGGGAGCTACACGGTCACTGCAGAATGCAGTGCCAAGAAGTTATCATTTTAGACTGTATCCATCACTTTCAGCCCAGGTGTAATCCTAAAACACCAAGACTTTTATTTTTAAAAATATTTTTGCAACTTTACCTGCCCCCTT
Organism: Anser brachyrhynchus; assembly: GCF_964034855.1. NCBI lineage: Eukaryota > Metazoa > Chordata > Aves > Anseriformes > Anatidae > Anser > Anser brachyrhynchus. Next base: position 59,775,153 of record NC_137696.1, on the reverse strand, counting down.
CAAGGAGTATGAGATGTAATACATGCCTGTTTGCCTGTTGCTAGTGATAGTTTTCTTGTAATTCAGTTTGATCCAAATACGATGGAGTTTAGTTCTTGCTGTGATTTTTTTTTTTTTTCCAGAGCTGTCATTCTGATTTGTTTGTGGGTTGTTGTTGTTTCGGGGTTTATTTTTGCTGTGTGTAATGATATCTGAGCAACACTGGTGCATCCCTTCTCCCCCACATAATCTGTAGTATTGGCTATTCTGCACTGCACTACTTCTCTTCGAGATTTGACTTCAGTCCTGTCAGCCACGCTGCTCAACCTGTCACTGGCCTCCTGCTGGTAAGACTGACAACGCCAGACTCGGCACATCTTACCCTGCAAAGAGGAGGGGGAAGAAAATGTCCCAGAGATGTATTTCTTCTGTTGCTTTTATTAAAATCAATCTTGCTCACCTGCAGGGTTTCTTTTTATTATTTTAAACATTTTTCCCCCCACAGTCATTCCACATTATCGTTCAATGTTAATAAAACTGGTTGCTTGCAGTGAGGAGGAAAAAAAATGTTTTTTATCAGGTGTGTATTAGCAGAGCATGCTGAGTCCAATTGCTGCCTCTTGCAGTTAGTCATTTGTTTCTTATGGCTCTTCTCCCTCCTCCCCAACATCCCACCTTTTGAAGCAAATGGAATATGGGGAGAGAAGCTTGAACGCAGATGTCAAGCCCTGGAGTTGTGTGGCAATCAATTGGATCACACAGGGTGTGCCTGTTTCCTTAGGGCTTGGAGATGACCCATTTCTAGGTTGGGACCTGGACGTGGATTTGTCTCAAATCATCCAAGTTTCTGTGCCCTTGGCCACAGGATCCACCACCATAAACTATTGGTGTCAGGATTGAAATTGAACTGGACAGCAACAGACACTAAATGGGATGAGTTTATAGAAATAACCATGCTTCCATCAATGTTTTTGTTTGGAAAGAGATATTTCATGAAGTATTTGCTAATACAAGTAAAGCCCTCCACTGGAAACAGCCCCTAAATTCATCACCTCTTTAAGTCATTGGCCCAGAGCAAATCTCATATTCATGTTCAAGTAATTAGTTTAGATACCGCCTAGATTTGTAATATACATCGAAAAAATATTTGGGCTTAAGCCATCCTGGTTCTCAAACATTCAGAAGGTGCGGAAAACTTATGGGTTTTAGGGGTAAATTGGACTGATGAAGGGTAGAGCCTTGGGAGCAGAGATGAGAGTGAAAACTTGAGCCTTGAATGAGAACCTACTTATTTCTGCCACAGTTAGATTCATCCCCAGAGGCAATTCCAAGAAAAGGAAAGGTTGCTTAGCCGCCACCCTTTTGTGAGAATCAAGCGAGGATGATGAAATTCCATTGCAAGCATCAGCAAGCACCAGCACAGAGCGCTTTTCTGACAAGCAAGTAGGAGAGCTGAAGAAGTTAGTTGCACAGGAAATGTGTGCTTGGCTAGATAACATTATTACAGAATCAGCAGACAGGCTGTGAGGAGCAACATTTATAAATCATTTTGAGGAGTTCAGGTGGAAGACTCCACGTACCATGTATTTTGGGAAATGGAAGGCTGATGTGGGTTCAGCTTTTTTCACAACTACAGACTTCCTGTGGACTTTTGGACATGTGACTGTTTTTAATTTGAGTGAAAATCTTCCATAGATTTTGAAAATGTGTCCCAGACGCTAATTCATTGAATGTGCATCAATGAGGAAGGCTGACTCAGTTTTCCACTGAAAGCTCTTGCTGGAGCCCTGTTCTAAAGGTGCTGTTGAGCATAAAGTCTCGACACTCTGCTGCTGTTTTGAACCACTTCAGTTTTCTGAGAAAGTAATATTTCTACTCTTCTCAACATCAGAAATCAGTGAGTCAGTGTGCACATCCTGCAGTCCTGTAGGGTAAATTCCCTGTCCAAAACAGAATGGCTATCCCAAATTTTGTCTTATCCTTCCCTCCTCTCTTCACTGCTACACTCCCAGGCACCAGCAATAGGACAGCCGTGGCTACATTTCTGAGAGCTTCCCAAGGTTGAGCCTGCATGGAACAAGTCTGTAGGAATGGCACCAGAAGGTCTGTCATGCAGCTCTCTTCCTCATCACTGCTGTAAATGAGAGCTGATGCTGCATGGGAAAGGAAACTGGATCCCAAGAGACTCAACAGCAGCATGCAGTTTCTGCTCAGTATAGGTGCTGTCCTGCTCTATACAAATGGGATACGGTGGCTGTACTGAATCTGTATGCCAGCTCAGACAAAGCCTGTGTACCATGAAGAATGCACTGAAGATGGATACAGTTCAGTAAGAACTTCAGAATGAGCATTTCCATGAGAGCAACTCAGTCTCTGCGAGTCCTCTTGCAGTTCCTTTCAATGAGTGGCTATAGAAATTGGTCCAGAGGATTGCCTGCACAGATTTGTTGTAAAACAAATAGAGGGGAGCTTGAGGAGTAATACCGTTTTCTTATCCTAGTTTCATTTCTTCCTTTGGTGTCAAAAGAAAGCAACTATGAATCATTGTCATGTCAGAAGCTGCTTCAATGAGTTTTTGCAGCTATCTGTCTGGAACAGCAGCTAAACCAACATGGCAACAGTCAAGGGTGTGATATATCCTATTAAATTCAAGCAAGCCAACTAAGTTTTCATCTTGGTACTGCTAGCAATTTGTTCTCCCTCAGGAACACCCCTGGTTGGTGCAAGCTCCCTGGCTCTGGCATGCACATTCTGGGATTTCTCCCATACTGCAGGGCAAGAGACAGTCCAGTGGAGCAGAAAACATAATTTCCTTTGCTTAAAACCACCTGCTCCTAGCTGATTTTATTTTTTGCCCGTGAAGATTATATTTGAGGAGAGGGAGATGAAGAAGGGAGGAGGGGGAGAATGAAAACAAAACACCTGCCATTTCAGGAGACCTGAACATTAAAACAACAGCGATCTTCTTATGCATGCAAGACTTTGCAGAACCATCACTGTTTCTCAGCATGCCGCTACCAATTAAGGGCAGAGCTATAAGGCCTGTACTTTGCGGTATTATGCAGGGAACAGGAGAATACCACCTGGACTGCAGCTGCAGGAAAATGCAGCTGCTGAAATAGGTCTAAAGGGAAAGTATTAAATGGTTGAGTTTTAATATCTAGCTGGATTATTTATATCAGGGTCTCACTGGTTAAGATAAAAAGCATCTTCCATTCTGAAGGTCAGGAAATGCTATCCAACCTTAAATCAGCCCAGTTACGCTAGATAGAATATGCACATATTTGGATACTGGCTGATGACACGACCTTGCAATATTTTTTCTATGGGCACAGGAAAAGTTTGGAGACCAGATAAGCATACTGATGGATGATGAGTCAAGATGCAAGGAAAGAAGGGGTATTCCCTCAAGGATCTTCTATTCCAATGTCTTCCCCATATTTGTCACAAAATTTGAGGCAGTAAGCTTAGTCCAAAACAGAAGTTTCACTGCCAAATTACTGAGCCATTTTTTTGGTCAATGTTTAATAATTTATATGGTGGTGTTTGTTTTTTTTGTTGTTTTCTTTTTTTTTTTTTTTAATTTCTGCCTTGATTTTAGAGAGCACCAACTACTGAAAGCAATTCTCTAGAGAAAAAATATCGATTTTCCCCTGTTCTTCATTCTGTTTGAACTCTACAACTTCCCTAATTCCCCCAGGGAACAATTCTCTTCCCAACAGAGCTACATTCAGTTTCAAAATTGACTTGAAAACAAGAAAACAAAAATCTGCCTTTCTTTTTCTTGTGTTCTAAAAGTTCTGACAAGGGCCTTTCTCTAGAGAGCCATCTTCTTCAATCTCTTTGTGTTTACTGTCACCTGCCAGCATTTTGTTCAGTGTTAAGGAGACAGTAAGTTAGCTATGCTGCTTCCTTTTTGTGTCTGCTTCTACCCACAGGCCAGCTTCCTACTAAATCTGGTCTCCACCCTGATCCCTACTGATAGCTTTGATTACTTGTCTATGTCCAGAACATTCACAGTATTTCACGGGTCGGTCTCTTTAGTTGCCTTTATTTTTCTTTTGCTTGTCTCTCTACATTCTTTCTCAGCTTGTTCTGCATTTGTGAAAGATTAGAGGCTGTGACTGTGAGCGGGCATCACACATCATCACATTCTCTAGTAAGATATCCAGACTCTACAGTAGGAAAACTCTATTTCTGCTGATGTTTTGTGATAAATGGCATGGATGCTTAATTAGACAGACTTAATGTGATTTTAAATATCCACGAGACTTTTGCAATTACTATTCAGCCTTGTTCAACTTCCCTCTACCTATGATACACTCCAGTAAGAGTAGTGACATGCACACAGAGGCAAAACATGTCTCTGTGTCATTCTAAGCATCATGTCAGTGCTGTTCTATGAAATGTTTTGAGATCTTCAGACAGTAGGTGTTTCACTGAAATAAAGAGCAGTAGCAAAATATTGGCTCATTTTCTCACTTATTATAGTTATGCACTAGTCACTCTTCCTCACCTGGCCTGGGGCCAGAATGCTATTTGGATCATATCAGATCCGATGTGTAGCATATATTTATCAGGCCAGAGACCTGTGTTGAGCTGCCATTGGCTTGAAAGCAGTGCTGCTTCTATTTTCCCATACTCCAACTTTGTAAGAACTCAGATAAACAGTTTGCTTCTTCTGCAGCATGTGAGGGTTGAAGGACCTAACACAAAGGTTTCAGAACAAGTTTTTCTAGCGAGCAGAAAAAATATAAAAAGCTGGGTTAAGAACATGCATGTTTTTCACCACTTTTATTTCATGATTTGTTTTTTTCTGGTGCAATACACTTACGTGATTGTGCTCCATCATGACTTTGGAAAATGATGTATATTAAGTTATATATATATCATGTATACCATGACTCTAGAAAATGGTGTATATTATTTCTTTCCCAATCATCTTTCTTTGCCCAATATCAGATGTATATTCAATTTCTAAATAGTTGGTGTTCTTATCCTTGATTTAGATTTCTTTGTTTCTCTAAAACCCTACTCTGAGACTGGTGTCCTTATGTTCGCTTATAGGAATATTTTTCTTTCCTAGGGATGGCCTAAAGAGAATTGTTTTCTTTCAAGGGAAACAGCATCCTTTGCATAAACATGTCACAAGTTCTGGTAGAAAATATTGAGTGAATTTGAGAAATCACAAATAGTAAGGTACAAGTTATTCTTCTGCACAGAAATGTTCCAACTGTACAGGTCCCAGCTGTTGAAATAACGGAGAATTCTCCAGAGAATCCATATAGTCTGTGATTTCTTGGGTTCATTTCGACAATAGTCTGAATCATTTCTCTCTTTATTAGCTCTGCTTCTAAAACTCTAGGACACCATGTCACCAAATAACCTGTGAGCCCACATCCCATATTCTCTTTGAAGCTGTTGTTAAAGAAAGTAACCATCCATTGATACCTATTTGAAGGGAAAAATCCAGTCGCTCGCTCTCAGCAGGAGTCTAAAGCTTAGTTTTGAGTCCTCCTGTGACAGAGAACATACAGCAAAATTGCCTAAAAGAAACATTCATGTGAGACATGTCATGAGGCTAGGAGTTCTCAGCTAAAGAGGTTTTAGTACCTGTTTAACTTGTATCTGGTTCAGTTGTGTACTATTTTAAGACTTCTGCTCTGGTAAATCTCATTTCAGTGTTAAAATATTAGTGGCTCTGCAATGTTATTTCCACGGTGCCCTGCTTAGCTCCAGGTCACTTATATTTTGTCAATCAGTCCTACAGTGTTAGTTATTTATCTATCACTTAATAACCATGCTGCAGAGAATAATTTATCTGGCATAGCATGGTAATTTGTACTATAATTTCACCCCTGCTGCTGCAGACTTGCATTCCGTTACAGCAATGATTGAGGAAAATTAAGATTCCTAGGTCACACTTTGGGCTTTATGTTTTCTGCCTTTCATAATTTCATTTCACTTCATCATCTTTGATTGAAGAAAGAGCTCATCTAGAAATGTGAGAAGTGGCAAAAATCACCATGATGTTCAGCTCACTAGGACACAGTTCATTAAGATAAAGAGACTGTGAATGTGCAGTCCTGAAACTGGCTCAGGAGACCCCTATGCCATCTAAGCTGGACCCATTGTAAAGGCTCTGCATACAGGTCCAAACTACCTTTGTTTCTTGCTTCTCTGAGAAATGTAAATAAAACATATATGTCCACTGATGCATCCCTTTTCCTCAAAGTCTAGCCATATTTACTGGCAGTCAGGTACATAATCCAACCTTATCAGACACTGAACTGCAATAATTTTGGAGCCATTTATCACAATTAAGTGTAGAACAAGAGAAATACAGGTAAATATAAAGAAAACAAAAATCAAAAATGTTGTGCATAGATTTATTTTATTTTATTTTATTTATTTTATTTTATTTATTTTATTTTATTTTATTTTACTTTGTTTTGTTTTATTTTATTTTATTTTATTTTATTTTATTTTATTTTATTTTATTTATTTTATTTTATTTTATTTATTATTTTAAGCCATTATTTTACTTAGACTTATTGCAGCTGAAGTGGTCACCCATCAAAGAAATACTCAATTTTCAGATACATACATTCAGACTGAGCAGAAGATGGTGACCTTCTGCTTATCCATTGCCTGCTATTAACTACTACCAACTACTAATTGTCTCCAAATGTTGCATTCTTCAAGAAAGATGGTCCTTTTTTTCTTTTTGTTACAAGCATCTAATGCTTGCTAAAACAAGTCCTAGTCAGACTTGCAAGTGCTAAAGTGCTGTAAATAACAGAATCAGCAATATCAGTTTTACAGAGATGAATTCCATTGTGAGCCCTGCTCCATGAGAGTCAGAGGACTTACTACAGACCTATTTTTGCCTCCCTAGCATTTATTTAGTTATTTTTAGGTAAGATTATTTATTTGGAGAAGAGCTCCTACAGAAATTGCAGAGCAGCCAGTGAGTATCCAGTGCTTATCCAGTGCTGACACTGAGTTGCTTTGTTCTGTTTTCTGAGTTGGATGCACCTGTATTTGCTGCTATGTTTACTTCAGCTGTGCTTCTGTATTACAGAACAACCTTGTGAGAAAGGGCTATTCTCATAATCAATCATTTATTTCTGAATTGTATTTTATCTCCATAACACACTAAACATGGTTAATGGGTACTTCGACCCAGTATCTCAATTCTAATTCTTAGAAGTTACTTATGTAAGACTAATGAGTTCAGCTTGGAACCATATTTCTGTGTTTAACAAGGAACCCAAGAGGTAGATATCTGCTAAGAAATACAGATGTAGTGAACCTGCAGTATGAATTATGTTTGGTTTTTTTGTTTGTTTGTTTTTGTGTTTTTTTTTTTCAAGTAATAAACAACATTGTAGTGGTAAAACATCTGACTATCTTTTCATTATCACAATCTCATAGAGTCTATCTAGAAGCAGCTTTGAGCACATACTGGTGAGTCATCTACAAAATACATAGATCAAAAGAAAATATTAGGTAGAAGAGGAACTCAGGAGGAGCTGCTGCATGGACATCAATACATACGATTTCCTAGAGATGTAGTGAGTTTACTTGGCAAGGTTTTGGTAGCAGGGGGCCATAGGAGTGGCTTCTGTGAGAAGGATCTAGAAGCTGCCCCATGTTTGGTAAGGGCCCCACAGCTGAGCAGAGCTGAGCCAAGGAGTGATGTTTTTATGCACATCTGTGAGAGCATATTTAAGACAGGGAAAAAAAATGCTGCACCACACAGCAGCTGGGAGAGTGAGAGGAGTGAGGAACAGCCTTGCAGGCGCCAAGGTCAGCGAAGAAGGAGGGGGAGAGGTGCTCCAGGCACCGGAGCAGAAGTCCCCTGCGGCCTGTGGTGAGGACCATGGTGAAGCAGGCTGTGCCCCTGCAGCCCATGGAGTACCACGGTGGAGCAGGGTTCCACGCTGCAGCCCGTGGAGGAGACCACGGTGGAGCAGGTGGACCTGCACCAACGGAGGCTGCGGCCTGTGGAAGATCCCTGCCAGAGCAGATTCCGGGCCGGACCTGCAGCCCGTGGAGAGGAGCCCACGCAGGAGCAGGTGACCTGGCAGGAGCTGCTACCCGTGGGGGATCCAGGTTGGAGCAGTTCGCTCCTGAGGGGTGGACCCCGTGGTACAGACCCATCTCTGGAGCAGTTCTTGAACTGTGGGCAGCCCATGCCGGATCAGTTTGGCAAGGACTGCATCCTGTGGGAGGGACCCCACAGCACAGGGGACGAGAGTGACCGAGAAGGAGTGGCGGCGAAGAAGCACTACAGACTGACCATAACCCCCATTCCCCCATTCCTCTGCGCTACTCGGGGGAAGGAGGTGGAAGAGGGCGGATGGGGGGGATGGTGCTTTTGGTTTCTTTCCTTTGTTTCTCACTTCTCTAGCTTGTTAGTAATAAGCAATAAATTTTACTATCTCCCTATGCTGAGTCTGTTTTGCCCATCACGATAATTACTGTGCGAACTCCTCATCCTTATCTCAACCCTTGAGCCCTTTTCATCGTATTTTATCCCCGTTCCTCTTTGAGGAGGGGGAGTGAGGAAGTGGTTGTGGTGGAGCTCGGCCGCCCACCTGAGTAAAACCACCACAAGAGATTAGTTAATTCCATGGTATTTTGGACTTCTAGTTTAGGTTTAACCTGAAATGTTAGTCAAGGAGGAAATATTCATGCAACATTACAGCATCTGGAAATAAGCATGTAAGCAAGAATTCATTACTGTTTTTTTTCCATCTTCAGAACTGCTGATGAAATCCAAACATCAGATCGGCAGTCTGAGAACCACGATCAATCAGGTTTGCCTTGGTTTATTTTTAAGTAGCTTCTTGCTTAGTGAACTGGGGTATAACTTTCATGTGTGGCTTTGAGCCCAATTTCTTGGAAAACAGCCTAGGCTCTTGTTTCCTCTTATTTTCACTTCGTTTTCAAATATGACTGCCTCCCTGCCACACGATTAGGTCTTATCTTGCAGGCACTGCTTCTATTTCCAGTTCATACTCTAGCAAATGGCTAGTCAGCTTGGGCATGACTTTGAGCAAATGAGCTCAAGCTCTGCCTTGGCAGGGAATCAAGACTTACACTTAAACTTTATGTCTTCTTGTACACTGAATGTCTCCAGGTGGCAGGTGATTAGCACCCACATCTCCCCTCCTTCTAATCTCCCCTGTAAATGCAGGCAAGCCTTTCCTAATAGTCTTTTAAAAGCAGTGCAGATAAAGAAAAATTAAATGGCCCCTTCATTAAAAAAAAAAAAATAAGTTGACAGCATTATTACAGAGTTTGGACTAAGGTGCTATAAGGTATGTCATTTGGCAGACCCTCAAACAGAACTAGCCCTAGAAAACCTCAGGGAGTCTGTATCATTTACAAGGTTGGGCAAGGAAGGCAGAAGGACAGGTAGAATAGTTTGTGAAAGAAAGTTTTGTCTTCAGAGTTGACCTTCCTATTTCAAGGTTGTGATCAGGAGAAACTATACTTCAGGTCTGAGTCCATCCACATGGCATGCTTTGGAAAGCGAGGATTTTGCATCCAAGTCTTTGCCCATTTATCAAGGAGTGCTAGGGTTCAGGCATTGCACTCACTCTTTAAGTCAACTGAAAAGCTTGCATGCAGCCACATGTCTTTTTAAGGACTTTTCTGAAATTTGTGAGTAGGTTAACCTCTCCAAGTAAATACAAACCCAAAATAGATAGTGACATACTGCAAGAAATGTTTTATATGCAGAAACATTTTAGATACCAAGACAGATACTGAGACTAAATCTTTGTATCTGCCTTGTGTTGGCTTTACACTGATGTAACAGCAGATTTTTATCTTAGAGACATATCCATCAGCATATTGCAGTGATACGGAAACTAGTCATAATGGAACAAATTGCCATAGCTGACCAAGTCCTTGGAGTACAGTAAATCCTGAAGGGGTTGTTCTCTTTATACTAACTCCAATTTTCACTCACAGGTGAAGAAAGATTACTCTACATCTCTGTAGCACCACATAACGATTTTGGGCACACAGCCTAGAAGATAATTTAGATACCAGAGCAACTGATAGAAGGGAAGTGAAGAATTCCTCTGCCTTTCTTTTCACTTTTGGAAAGTATTAAATTGCTTTTTAGTAGTGTAGAATAACCAGAAACCTCACATGCATTCTCCATCCTTCTCACTCTGTGAGCCAGATGAGACAGTGGAGTGAGCAACCTTTTATCATTGGCTGGGCAGAGGTCTTCCCAGCTGAGGCAGGAATGGGAACATTTCCATGGTATCAGCTTGTATGTGAAACTGAGAAAAATACTTTGCAGTTTGCTTCTCTATTGGTAAAGGCCATCTGGGGCGTCCAGTTTTCCCTACTGCTGATTTTTAGTTATCCCCGTGCTGCTACAGGTTTTATCTTCATTCAGCTTCTTTACCCAGACAATTTCCATGGTGGTTTTTTTTTTTTATTTTTTTTTCTTTTTTCTTTCATCATTCATCTTTGCCTGTCTACCTAATGTATTCTCTTCCTGGAAAGAAATGGTTTCTTCAGCAGTGGCTTGCCCATGCACCTGTGTTTTGCGTAAAGGGCATGATTCCTCCTCCCACCCCCTTTGCTTCACATACAAGTGTTAACATCCTCCTTTGATTTGACAAATCTCTTTAGTTAGCCTCCTTCCCCTTGTGTCTGTATATGCCTACTGCCCTTTGCAAAAGAAAATAAAATGATTTCTCATCAATTTTCCTCTTTGTCTCTAGAAGCAATTTAACATTGCCCTTTACAAATGCAAATAAAACGCTAAGATGATTGGGACTTGACTTCCCATGCCTGCAAACTACCTTCCATCATCTTGGGAACTATTATATATAAATAGCAATAAAGCCAGTGATTCAGAAGCTCAGAGGAGGAGCACTTCCAGAATGGACTGAGAAAGGTAGAATATTGGTCCTGTTGGTTTTCAATTTCCTACTGTTAGAAGAAGTAGAACATGCTGGCCTTGCTCTGACTGTCTTACCTGAAAATCAATAGATGTCTGCCTTTTCTAAGCAACATTTGCTTGCCTTTGTAATTGCAGTTGTTCTGACTTTGAAATCTGCAATCTACATTATTGCCTGGCTACATAATTTAAAGTTAATTATTTGTGCATCTGCTTTCAAAATCTAATGTTTTAAAAATGTTATTCCTCTCTGGTCTTGATCAGTTATTTAGACCATTTGAAAGGTTATGTCACTAGCTGATTTCTTATCCATTGATTGTCTTTAAAGAGACAGTATTTATAGTGTTATTTATTTATTTATTTATTTATTTATTTAAATTTGACTATTCAGCACCATGTGCAATGAGGAACAGAAACTATATGCTAGGTTGCAAAGCCCTTTAACACACGATGAAAGTATCCTGCAGTAGCCTGCAAAGAGTTCCAGACTAAGGTTTGTGCTCTGCAGCAATAGATGTTCCTGCTACCTGCAACCCAACCAGACCCCCTCTGAAGCAGCTAGCATGAACTTTGACCACTGTCTCATGGATTAAGAGCAAAAATCAATTGCATTTCTGACATACAGTCTAGAGGAATGCTGTAGCATTGGCAGAAGATACTAACTGCTGTCTCAGAAATAAAAAAATAAAAAATAAAAGAATGCACATGCTTTTGTGCTGTTATAGTTTCCTCATACTGGACTTGGCATCTCACCTGGCTGAATTCCCAGGATGTCCCATTGCACCAGATCCTGCAGCAAACTTCTAAGAACAGACTGGAGGAAGGAACTCTGTCCACACAGCCTCCTTCAAAGACTGAGGCTTCTCATTCCACAGGGAATAAGAGATAGGAGTAAATGGTCGTCTCTTTGTGTTTATTTATATTCCTTTAGGAAGAATGTGGGTGGTATCCCTGCCCATGGCAGGGGGTTGGAACTACATGATCTTTAAGGTCCCTTCCAACCCAAACTATTCTATGATTCTATGATTCTATGAATGTAACAGCACAAACTAAATGGATGAGGATCAATGACTGTTACACCATTCTAACTTTTCTGTTCATATCAGTGGTAAAGATCTGCGTTTTGTGCCCATCTAAACAGCAGTTGTGTGTGTGTGTGTATGCATTTAGAAGGATGCTTTGCTAACTGAATTGGATGTCCTAGAGAGACACCTGGGGATAATGTGTAGTTGCCTTCCACCGGTATGCCCAGTTACATCCATATTTATAAACAACTTTATCCTCAGAACAGGAGCCATTAAATCAGTATCCCTGAGGCTGCTCTGGCTGTGGCAGATAAACGTAAGTGTATCCATGTATTTTTATGTCTAAGGATTGTAAGCCTGCATACAGAGTTAAAGAGGGCAAAAGTTCAAAGCAGGATATGATTGAATGGATGGATGGTAGGAAATAGGATCAGATGAGAGTACAGCATCTTGTATGGAAGGAATTCTGCTCATTAACAATGCAGAGATGCACTCACCAATAGCCAGGCAAGTGTCTCTGAGGAGCAACATTTGAGGAGGCTACAGGCAGGGGATGCCTGTGAATAGCAGGAAGATGACTGAGGGGCTGCGAAAAACTCTGGAAGCTTTGAGATGATTCAAAGGATTGCATTCTGCCCTGCATGAACATGCTAATCCTATCTGAGTAAAGAGTGGTTCATTTTTTAAAAGCAAAATCTGGGATTTCCATCTACTCGTGTTTTCGCATTATGTCCATGGTTTACTGTCTTAAAATCTTGATGTTTAGCTTTTTCTTAATCCTCCATTTAGCTGGAATTTGTTTAACAGATTCTGTGAGGATTCAGAGATACACGGTAGGACACTGATTCTTACTGGGGACATTGCTCATTCCCAGCACGTATTGACATACATATCCCTGCTTGTTTCTTTAAGTTAACATGGTCTGAGTTCCTCTATCCTTGTGTTCCTTCTGTATAGCTATGATGTTTATGTGAAGAGTCTGCTAGGTAGTTCTGAAGACTGAAAGCCGCTTTAACAGGTAAATTGAATGGCTTGAAGCCAAATGAAAACTTTAGGATGCATTCTTGTTGTCTAGATGACACATTCAGACAATCTAGAAACATGTTTTGCTTGGTTTTCTCACCGCGTTTCGTGTATGTTTCTGTCTGCAGTGACAGCCTGTAGAGACCAACGTTTAACATGTACTCCTTCATTTGGACATAAACAGTGATGCTGATCTGGTTGGAGAAAGCTTCTCATAGCACCTGCTTTGAAGACCAGTGGTGACTGCCTCAGTGCTTTCTTCACCTCAGTTTTTACTGATAAGACTGGCCTTCAGAATCCCAGACCCAATACTAGAGGGATAGTCTGGAGCAAGCAATCCTTACCTTTGGTTAGGGAACATGTAAACAAACTGGACATACACAAGCCCATGATGCCCTACGGGTTGCACCCACAAGCGCTGAGGGAACTGGCTGGTGTTACTGAAAGGTCACTCTTGATAATCTGTGAGAGAATTGTTTGGCTTTCTAGATGAAGGGAGAGCAGTGAATGTTGTTTACTACAACTTTATTAAGGCTTTTGATACTGTCTCTGATAACATTATTCCAGCAGACAAAGTATGGATCAGAGTACAGACAGTGAGGTGGACTGAAAAATGATTGAAGATCTGGGCTCAGAAAGTTGTGATCAGCAGCACAATGTCCAGCTGGAGGCAAGTCACTAGTGGTACATCCTGGGATTGGTATTGAGGTCAGGACGGTTTAACATCTTCATTAATGATATAGATGATAGCACCCTCAGCAGGTTTGCCGATACAAAACTGGGAGGATTGACTGGTGAAGTGGATAACTATTCAGAATGATCTCAAGAGGCTGGAGAAATGGGCACAAAGGAGCCTCATGAATTTCAACAAAGGGAAGTTCTGCTTCTGGGGCAGAATAACCTCATGCACCAGCACAGGCTGGGAGTTCACTGGATGGAGAGTAGCTCTACAGAGAATGACCTGAGGGTCCTGGGTACCTGACTATGAGCCAGAAATGTGTCATTGTGGCAAAGAAGGTCAGTGCCATCCTGGACTGTATTAGAATAAGTGTTGCCAGCAAGTAGAGGGAGGTGATCCTTCCCCTCCGCTCAGCCCTGGTGAGACACATCTAGAGTGATAGGTCCCTGCAGGCCTATAAAATCAAGATCTCAGATCTTACATTGTTCCTTCCTTGGTGTGGTAGTGTGATGGTTATATTGACTCCAGTCTGGCTACAGTGTCTGTTTTATGGTCAAAAGTGTTCAGTCTTCGAGTGTATTCCATACGTCTGAGCCAAGCCTCAGAGACACCTGCTTTAATAATAGTCCTAAGTATTGCAATAACTTTATTCACTTCTATTCTTATTTTTGGCAAAAGATATCTGATTTTTCATAAGAAGGACCACGTGCAGGCATGATCTGAAGTGGTGATTAGAGGGTTGAGATTAGTAGGTAGAATAGTGTCTGTTCAAGAACCCTTCTGCTGTAATCTGGAGGGATTTATGAAACATTTGTCCCCCACCTTGATCTGATCTTTACATTATGGTCCTTCTCTCTAATGCATAAGGGAAATATGGTGTCTATTTGCTCTAATGAAAATAATTGAAATCCATTTTTTCTTAAACAAAGTGATGCTCATATTGATCTCTCTGGCAGGATGTAAAAAGTGAAGTGTATAAAAACGTAAGTAACAAACTTAAGGACATTGCAGACCTATTTTGCACAGACAGTATCCATGTCCTTGCAACTTTCACTTTTTTTTTTCTTCTTTTTCCCCGTGTTTTAGATCCCACAAAATAGTATGCTCTTTTTAAAAATACTTATTTATTTTTAAGAACAGAGAATTGGATACAGTAGCAACATGCCTGCAGGCTGCAGCCCAACATTATTGTACTTGTTAACATAAACCAGTAAAACAGTACAGGCCAAACAGTTCTTTGTTATTCCTTTGTGAGCTCCTTGAGTTCACAGGGTCTGTAAGGGATAAAGAGTAGCTGTCTGACTTCATGTAACTGGCTGAAATAGAACAAGGAAACTTAATACTTACTGTAGGGTGCTGACCATTTATTTTGTACTCATGTTACTGGCTGAAGTTATATTCAGCCCAGGAAGGGAGAACACTCTGCTGCCAATGCTCCAATGAGAGAACGGTACAAGAAAAAAAACAAGTTATCAAAAGAGAGCATCCTGAAAAGATTTAGGTTATCAAAACTACCTGGGACAAAGATGATAGCTGATCCAAAATGAGACAAGCACAGGAGATAGCTTACAGGGCAAACTTGTCTCTGAAACAATTCCTTTTACTTTAGTTTATACAGTAGGTATAAACTTGACCTATATGTAGCACCTTGCGATAAAAGAAGGATGTTCAAACCCTTAACATAAATTGTTCTTCATTTTAGAACTGTTGCCTACATAGAACAGGAATTGGCCATGTGGGAATAGCCAGTGACTGGCTCATCTGGGAATGCATACTACGAACTCGGCAAGCTAAGTTAATGGAAATAATGAGTTTCTTTTTTTTTTTTTTCCTTCCTGTCTCTCTCTCTTTTTTTTTTCTTTTTTTCCTTTTTTTTAAACCTTGATTTTCCAAGAAAACAAACATTATGCAAGCACTTTGGCTGAGTGTTTTGTCTCAGAGGAGATTGTTTCCTGATAAATTTCAAATCCATGGGCTATTTTCAAGCAAATTTTAACAAATAAATAGAGGTGAAGAAATTAGTTTATTTCTATGAGTTTTGTGAAAATAGAGAGAGGTTCTTTTACTGCCTTTGCCAGTGGAAAGAACAATGATCTGACCTTTTATTAGAATAGCAGACACTCTACCCAAGAAAGAGATGTGGTTCATTAATTCTTCTACTCAAAGAATTATTGGTTTCAATTCTCATCTCTCTTCCTTTTTTACACAGAAGCTCTCTACTGAAACACTGAATTGCTCTGAACTATCTGTGGGCATCAGGTTGACTTTACTTTTAATTAAAGCCATGTATAGCCTTGTGCTCATAACAGCTGGACATAGACTTCATCTTTTGCATGTTTTGTCATACTGAGCAATCAATGACATGGCTGAGATATGTGAGGATGGAAAACTTTATCTGTTGTTCAGTTAGATCTGTAGCTACCAGGCTGGAGAAACTGGCATTAACCATTACACAAACTCTTAATGACTTTATAGGTTAAGCAGAGTGGAAGGAAGAGAAATTGAAGCACTATTTTTTTTGTTTGTTTGTTTTTGGTTTTGTTTTTTTTTAGAACTATGCAGAAAGCTAGCGATGAGAACCAGTACTCAAATCCTGATCTCTAATCTGAACTGTATCTTTTAGCCTTACAGGCCTCTTTTGCTTAGCTCTAGTCTATTGCTCTTGAGAAACAGCTGATGTCAGAAGTGTATCTGTAAAGAGACTATATTTGCTTTCTTTCTTTTTCCCCCTGCTGTTGAAATAATTTCCTGTCTTAGCTGGTTAACTTTTCCTACTCATTTCTATTTTCATGGAATTTCTTATTATAGTTGCAAGTTAATCACAAATCTATTGAGAGACTTCTCTTTAATCTAGCAGCCTTCGTTTACTTTCTGTGTCATTTAGAACAGTTGTGCCATGGTTAAGAGTGTCCAATTACATTCACTGCAGGAGAAAAAAACAAGAGATCAGCAGCCTACGATTTCAGCTGAAGATATCATCAAATGGGAAAACAAATTAGATGCCTAAAAATAAAATTAAGGACAAGGATTCACATGCCAGATTTGCTTGTACTCAGTGACACAGAATGACTGGTCAGATAATTGTTAACCTTTTTTCCCTAAATAAGAAAAAATGGTGATTTTTTCTGTGTGTGTGTGTGTGCTTTTTTTTTTTTAACCTGCTTTAAACCAGAGAAGGAGAAACAATATTTTAGAATCTGAATGAACAATTTATTTTAGAGCATCTGCCATTCCAGTTTTTAAAATCTCATCGTGTAGTTGCTGTCACATAGGAAAACAGCAGAGATTTCTCTGACTAAATCAACAAATTAATATGCTAATATGAAAATTATAGAAAACCCATCTTCTTTATAGTGATATTGGAGAAACTTGTGAAAATAAGGATATAACATACATTGACTAGGGGGTTATGTGCGCCTCTGCGTGCTTGCTTACTATCTTCCTGCCTCCCTCCCTCCTTTCTCCCTGATCTTCCTTTCTTCTCTTCTTCCACCCCCTTCTTTCTTCCCTCCCTCCCTTCCTTCTACGTAAATAATACTTTGAAATAAATCTGATTTTTTCTGAGTCAGCAGTCAAAGGGACTGACTGTATGTTAATTGGTGTTATGAAAAATCCTCAGTTAGGAAAAGCTTATTACCTAGGCAGTCATGGTTTCAAATGCAGACTTGGATGTATAATGTTTACTCATACTTTTTTACACTTCTAAAATATACACAGAGTGGTAAACACTGATCCCATCATGCACAGTAGCACAGTACTCTGGCACTGACTTACTTCAAACATCTATTTCAGGACCTTCTTTTAACCACAGTGCAAAAGATCTTTAGCATCCAGGTGCCTATTCCCTGAGCAGGTCAATAGATTATTAAAACATTAGGCAACTAAGACAAGCATTTCTGCAGCTAGAGAGAAAATGAATAAAAGGCTCTGTCTAGGTGTCCACATAATTAAATTTCTCTTAGAAAAATCAGGGATGATATACCAATCAGGAATGCTGGATAGAATGAATTTGACAGAAAAAGCTCTCTTCATAGCTGAACTTCAGATATTATTAATCTATCCAGCTCTCCATAAAGGCCAGGAATCACATATTTCCAGAATAACACCATTTTCTCCAATGGGCAAAATCAGGCATTAATCTGAACCATGTTGTCAAATATCAGTCCTTGTAACTTGTCTGCTATAAATGTTCTTCAAGACTAAATAAAATAGAGTAATTTTGCAAACACCAGATTGATTAAAATTGCAAACTACAGTTCAGAGCTTGAAATTCAGCACATGAAACAGCCTAAGCTAAGATTCATTGCCCAAGTTACCATGGCATCTTCTGAAATCATAAAAAGCAAACAAGCCCAGCAATATAATTGAGCCTTTAAAGGGGAAATCTGTCCTCAATTCAAAAGTAATAAAAGGTCAATCTGTTTCAGGTCTGCATGGCTTAAAATCCTCCTGGATGAACTGAAGATAGGTTGCCGCTCTGTGCATGCACATGTGTTTGTTTCTTTCTTTAACATACCCCACTTCCCAGCTTTCAGCACATAAATCAGTGTTTGCCAGCACTTATATGAAAGTGTAAATAAAAGGGGCTTGATGACTCACTGCACAATGGCAACAACTATAGTATTTCACAGGCAGGACCACAGCTGCTATCCACCTACCCTTGAATTGGTTCAATATATCCTGTCCGGGTGGATGTTATTGACTTGACTCATTTGTCTGTGCTAACAGGCTCTCTTTGGAGAAGGAAATGGGGGAAGCAAGACAAACCCTTCTGAAACTGCCATTTCAAGATTCAAAGATAAGTGCTCCAAATGCTCATTCATTGTGAATCTGAGTTACTTGTCACACACCATGAATGTGTGCACACCCTGCTTGTGGTACCTTGCCCATGACCCGCGTGGGAGCAATAGGGAAGCACATGGGCCAGCTCTGTTCTACAAATGTGGTGAAGTGCTGGGGCTGCAGGAAGGCAGATGGAAGTGGGCAGGTGGAGGAGAGGTTTCAGGCAATGCCTCCTGATAGGTGTCTGGCTCCAGGGACAGCTGCAGCCCTCCAACAGCTGTATTCATTGCACTTGTTCAGGTGCCGCTTTTATATATGTGTGTATATGTATATGCGTGTGTGTATACAAATATATATACACAAATATATGTATGTATATGTATCCCTGCTTACTGAAGCATTATTAGTGATAAACAAAAGGAGCTGAACCCCAAAGCAGAAAAACCCTGCTATTTCCACATCATCTAATTTCGTGAAGTAGAGAAGATTTGTTCATTACCAAAGAAAGTGGAGTAGGAGGAAGGTAGAATTACAGTTCTTTCAAGATAATGTATAGAAAGCTGTTGTGTAGAGCTCTGTTCCTTACCTCTTTCTACACAGAAAAAAATGTGGCTTTAAATAAGGAAACTACTCTTGGTTATCCTAAAATCCCAGAACACTGTATTCTGGGCATTTCACTTTCTCTTGAAGTAGAATTTAAATCAGAGTCATTTATGCACAGTTACTTTAATATATACTGATAGTGAAGCGTCTGCTTCTGGCCTCAGATTACTGTTGTCATCACCAGATCCTCATTCCTCTGGTGTGTCTTCTCTCATACATGACTATTACTATTATTTTTATCGTTTGTGCATTTTTCAAGACCTGGATATTCTACATTTAGATTGACTCTTCATCGATCCCCGCAAGCTGGAACCGAAGAATTCGTGATAAGACTCCTATAATTCCTGCCTACCCTAATAAATATGGGCTATGAGGCAGTGCAATCTGCTAAAACATTGGTGCACGTTTTAAACAGTCGTCATGGTGTAAATATTCCTAAATAGAAGTCCATGGTAATCTAATACAATACTGCGATCTGCAATATGGTAATTACAACTGTGACTTGACTCATTAATTTTGGTAACAGTTGTTAAGCAGCTCATTAGGTGGGTATTGAACAGCAGACGTCAATCTGGGGAGCCTCTCAAAACCTTCCAATATTTTTCTTTTCACAGCAAGGAGCATGGCAGAGGAAGGGGGAGGTTGGACTTAGGAACTTCTAAGCTGTTAAGTTCTGGGCACTTCATGGTCTTGGCAAGTATTGTGCCAGCTCTGTGGGCCAGAATTTAAGCAAAGACATGATCTTTTATTACATCTCAACTGCTGGCCTTGGAAAATGCCCCTTGATTGCTCACGTTGCTTATATTCCAGCAGACCCTCCCAGTTCCCACTGACAAACAAAGGGGCTAATGGAGTACATCCCCACGCAGGATCACACAATGCTGTCCTGTGTTTCCACTTGCTCATTTCATGTCACACTTGCATGGGATTTGATATTCTAATGGGATGATTTTTGGTGCTGACTTGTATTAATTCAGCTATAGTACATCAGTTGGAAATAAACATATATTAGTTCCTCTTCATACATTTTTATGCTGCTTATGGTGAACAAGATCACAAAATTCACAGACATAAAACTTAGTGTTGTCAATGGCAAGCACATGATGTATAATGCCTTTAACATATTCTTTAATCTCCATGGTTCTGCATATTTCATCAATTTACTCTTAGGCACTGGAATAAATGATGAGATGGTGTCCAAGGCTGAGCAAACCGGACAGGTAGCCACCTCTCATGAAGGAGTTTGGTTTGATTTCATGTATTTAGACTTTTTCTCTTGTTCAGGGGTGTTTCTTGAGCAGGTTCCTCATAGGAATTTGAATAAACTGTTCTGCAGCTGACTTACTACAAACAGGAGCACCACTTACAGACACACGGAGTCAGGCTCAGCCACAGTGTTGGTGGATTTGTACATGGCATAATCAGTTTAATCTTCTAGCTGATTGAAGCCTGAAAGTTGTCAAACTTGTCTCCTTTCCCCTCCACAAAGCCTTTCCAGCCAGGCATGGAAGTGCCAAGATCTTTATCAGATTCTGTAGTACTGAGGGAAAATCTGGAACTATTCAAAAGTTATTCATAAAATCTCCCAGTCCAATACTGCAAGGCTTTGGCAGGAACACAGATTTGTGAGTGCAGCAGATGAATAGTCATGTGCCCTGTATATGACAGGTGGATATCTGCTGGTGCACTTTGCTTCCTGTTTGCAGCCTGGAAGATGCTTGTGTCTCCAGGGAAAAAAGGCCATCCTAGCTTAGGGGTATCTCAAGGTAATGCTGTCCTGTAGCTGGCTACTAGTTTCTGGGTTGCAAACACTTAATCTGTTTTCTAATTTTCAGTCTACTTGCTTGTGGCTCTTCCTTAGATCTTTCTTTCTCCATACCATCATTCCAAGGCATATCCTGCTTCTGCCATATAAACACTTCCCTGCTCAGTAAAGAACAATTTCCTGATACGTAGACCAATTCAACCAATGGTGCTATATAGCTGCCTTCTGGACAACTAAATATTTTTATCCCCAGAGCGACTGAGTGTATTAAATAGTGCTTTTCTTCAACATTTTCTCTTTCCCATCCTTTAAACATTCTCATTATGTACTTGATAAATCGTGATGCTGAATAACACTAATTATCCTCTACTAGAAGGAGAAGCACTGTTAGTGACAGCACTTAAGCAACAAACAGTATTATGTTTACATTAGACTTAAGCTTAGCTTAGAGATGAGAGATGGCAACCTCTCCCTGTGAACCTGTTCAAGATGTGGTGTGTTGAACCTTTTCAAGCTGGGCTTAAAAAAGACCCCCTAGTCCTTCACTGAATCTGCTGGAGAGCACAGCCATCTAGGGTAAAGTATTTCCTGTCCACAGCAACACTCTGTCTCTAAATTCTCTGTTAACATCTTCCCCTTCCTCACAGCCTCTATACTGGTTCTTAAATAATGACATTTCAAATAACACAGTTAAAACGGTAGTGTTTCTGTTTGTTTGTTTGTTTTGCTAACATACTTTCTAATATTCATATGGAATAAGATTTCTAAAAGCCTCTTTTTCTCCCCCAGAATACAACCTGGCTGCTGTTGAATGCAAGCCTTCTTCTCTGGGTCACCTTCATCCTGGAATAATATTTTTTGTCTCTGTCTTGCTAAGTACCCATCTATTTTCAGATCTTTCTTTTAAAATTCTCTTCTTCTGATCTTTAAATTTAATTCAATAAATTTAGTGTTAGTAGGACATCGATTATATGAAAGATACTACAGGCTGGTTTTACCTGCCCTTATACAAGCTATTCAAAAATTTTCTATTCTAAGTTAGCAGTACAGATTCCTTCTGCGGAGAGAAAGATGATTTCCCTCATCCTATATATTCATTAGAGGGCAATCGGCAAGTTATATGTGGGCTGGTTAATACTGTGAAGGAGTCTGCTCCCTCTAACTTAATTATGTAACCGAGGTCCCAATACACTTCAAAGTCTGTCTGGATCTAAATTTTGACAGCTCCCCCGGCTTCTCGGTGTGCTAGCAATCTTACTTTCTTTTAAGGAAGGGTTTGTTTAATGCCAGACTCAGCCAGCTTTTCTTACATGGAAGAAAGTAAAATTTTCCCTATTTGCTATTTTTCATGCATCCTTGCAGAGTGGAGCTGCTGGGTTTCATAAGTGCTTCAGCAAACAGTTGTCTGAAGTCCTGTAAGTGGCACCACAGTTCAAGTGACAGCAAAAAGGCAAGCACTTGATTGATCCTCGAAAGTGTTACTAGCACTCACTTCCCTGCCTACATCCTTTTGCATCACTCACTGTCACATATTTTTAGAGCAGAGCACTTTTGCTCTTCCAGGCTTGTTGCATGTTTTCTCTTTGCTGCATCGAGCTGCTTGCCAGAGATTGGAATAGTAGAGAAAGTGCTCTTTGCCAGTTTTTCCCTTCTTTCATTTCTTTACCTCATAATTGCCTACTCTATGGAAAACAAACAAACAAACAAACAAAAAGCTGCACTAAAAAAAAAATAAATTAAAAAGGCAATTGGGTAAGCATAAAACACAAATCTTCAAAAAGTTACTCCACTCAGTCCCTCAGAGATTCAAACTGTTTCAAGCCTGGACAAACACAAAGCTGTTGACTCCTGTTTGAAACAGGACTGGTCTGTTGTGCTCTTGCACTGGTAGTACCTTTGGTGTGTTTGTGCATGGGCATGAGTTGAGGCTGCTGAGTAGGCAGGGGAGAGCCCCAGGAGGAGCTACCAAATGCTTTGTAGCATTAGAAAGGCAGATAGGAGGAAGGAGAATGATGAGAGTCTTTTGAAGTGCTTGTTTTTCCTCAGATCTCACATTTGATGTTTATATTCCTCTCCAATGAAGCAGATAATGGTCTAGTGAGCAAAGGAAAATGTCTAAGTTTTTTCCTACTTTTTTCACTAACCCCAGTCCCCCAAAGTATCAGTATCTGTTACAGCAGATTTTATTTTGGAATTTCATTTTTTTTTTCTCCTACAAAATCCTTCATGTGATACAGCACTTTTTCTCCACTTCAGATTTAGTCACACCCCAGAGGTGAATTTTCTGAAAAATCCTTCTAGCTATTTTAAAGTTATTGGAGAAAGGGGATAAAGACAGAAAAATCTTACGAATAAATTCTGCTTTGAGGAAACAGATTTTGTCAGGTATTTTTTGTTTTTAAGTAGTTCTAAAACACAGATAGTATTCTCTTTATATAAAGAGAAATAAATTGCTTTATACTGTAAAGCAGTTGAATTAGTTCATAAACTGGGTATGCTGTATGTGGTTACTTGGTTATGAGTCACTAGATACAATCAATAATTTTGTCCTATCATTATACTATAGCAATAAAGCCTGGCATAAAGGGCTAACAAAATCCACATCTATTATGAACTACTGTCTCAGTTTTTCTATTGCAATTCCTCACAAGCTACTTTTTTATGTGTGTCAAGTCTCATCTGTGGGGGAAGAATAATTTAGAGGATCAGTAATGGGATGTGGAACATTTCACCTCCAGGTCACTTGTTTGAATCTAACCCTGAACCAGTAGTGATTGAAAATCATTGCCATCTGATTGCTTTCTTTTGCTGGTCTAATGGATATGAACCATTGGTCCTAGTCTAGAGCATAAAAGATGCGTGTCCACATCAAAAATCTTCCTTCGGATTGTAGTGAGCCTCTTACCACTCCCAGCACAGAGACAACCAGGGTGGAATGGACGACAGTGAATGGATTGCATTACCCCCATGACCCAGAAGCAGCCTTTTCACATAAGTGAGATATACCGGTAGAGTTATGGAGAAACTTTTATTGCCTGGGCGATAATCTCTGCAGATAGACAGCAAACCAAACCCTCAAGTCAGCTGATATCACACATTTTTTGAGTGCTAAAATTTCCAAAAGAGTTGAAGTGTGTTGGAAATGGTTCTCTAACCTGTACTACTAGTTAAGAAAAACTTTTAGCAAAGATTAATGGATCTTGAAAAAAAAAAACAGAAAGTGTGTGTGAGGAGTGAATGAGAGTGGGACAGACTAAAGCAGAAGTGATGGTCATAAAGAAACAAAAAAATACCTGAAGTCATGAAAATATTAGACAAGAATTTGTAACTTGGCTAATGTATAACATACAAATTGTCTAGCAAAACCATCCCTTTTAAGACTGACGTTTTAGTGATGAATCTCAGTTTCTCTAAATGATGCAGTTTAACTATGATCCTTTGCTTGGCTTCCCTTCTCTTACTTTTGCTGAACTGAATTACGTGGTTGCCTGTTAGACCTGGTAACTCAAGAGGAATGTGCCTGGAGGAAAGTGTGCATATTTACACCACATTTGGTATTTACCACATTTGGTATTTAATACCAGTATTAAATACCACATTTGGTATTTAACCAATGGTTATTTTTAGAATCTGTTATATAGCTTTTTGGGATTTATGGGGTTGTTCTGGAAATAAATAGTCTTCTTTCCTGTTAGCTCAGCTGATCTTTAGTGGTCCACAAGAGTAAAAGGAGATGGCCATGCCTCCTATGCCACCTTTCATGCATTCATCATGCATGAGGCACCTCAAATCCAGAAGCTACAAAGCAGTATTTCTAAGCACTGGCACAACCCATCTCCTATTCTCATGTTACAGGTCTGTTTCCTTTCTCAGGACAGTAGATCAAAACAGTGTGAATAATACTGTTTTTTAATTCCATATCACTATAAGACCAGATGAAGAAAAATCAGATTAACTCTGTGAAGCAGAAGCAGAGAAATAGGGGGTTCTTTAATACTCTAACTATAAACCCCAGCTTTAGTTGCAAAGTTTTTCTTAATTCTTGGTTAAATCTACTTAGGTAAAATCCTTTTTGAATTAATATGAGTAATGACACAGCTAAAAGCTAAGGCAAGACTTCAAGATTTGGCCCCATATGATTTTGGATTGTTTTTGCTTTCATTTCTCATAATGCAGGTCCTCTCATTTTGGTACAAAGCAGTGTTCAATACCAATTCAGGAAAAGAAAACGATGAAAAAACAGGACTGCACTGCTGCCTTCCAGGAGCCAGTAAGAATAATGTCTTAGATTATAAGAAAGGGCAGTATCAATATCACTAGTGCAAAGAACAAGTAGCAACTTCTAGCTGCTTTATCACTGATTTTTTTTTTTTTTTTTGCCAATTTAAGATCAAGATCTTAGAAAGAATTACATTCTGTCTTAGGGGGAACTGACAGAAACACATTTTCAATTACCAGCAGGTGACAACAGAACAACAATGTTGGTAGTTTTTTAAACAAGGTTATTTCTTGGTTTACAGAGGTGACTATTTATAAATGACTGAACAAGATTCTCTTACAAATGATCTTATTTTTTAAAAAAAGAATATCCTCATTGTGGGAATGGGGATGTTCAATTTATATCATACACTGCATTTTAAAGGGCAAAGGGTCTTTGTTTGCAGACAAATTGCAATTAAAATAATGTTAATTTATCAGTTCTTTAAATAAAGTCTGCCTATGTAGTGCGGTGTCTTCTGTCAGCCCATGGACACAATCCTGCTGGGTTTTGGTGACCCTTATCTGGGTTCTGTCCTGTGCAACCAGGGCCTGACAGCAGCACATGGTACAGTTGGTAAATCACCACCCCTTTGAAGGAAAAACAACGTTTTACTGCACAGCCACACAAACCAACAGTGACATGAACCAGCTTACAGATAACAGACAATACTGGGGAATCATTAAGGAGAATAAAGAAATTTTGCAGCTATTCAGTGCACTGAAATGCATTTTTTTAGTGAACTAAGCAGGAAGGAAGAAAGGCAGAGTTTTTGTTTCTATGTGATTTTAACAAAGAAAGAAGCATGGCTGAAGTATTCCTGACTTTTTTATCTGATTTGAGCTTTGTCAATAAAAATAAATAAATAAAATAAAATAATTGTACAATAAGATGACCTGGAACAAGCACTGTTTTGATGTCTAAACAATGCTGGAAAGAAATATATTACACAGATGCACATGAGTCAGAAAGTGATCCAAGCACAAGGCAGTATTACTTCCAACTAATGGGACATTCTCTGAGGATGTAAAACAGATGATACATAAATTACACCAAAGGAGCAGCCTTTTGTATGTAGGGGAATCACATAAATGTGGCTGTCAGTGTGGTACCCAGGAGCTGGAAGCTGGATAGCAGTAAAGCAGCAAACGAGTCAGTGACAGATGCATCCTATTTTGACATTTGTTGAAACAATCTCAAGCCTGGCTGGCATAGATACAGCAGCTACATACATTTATGTTAGGATGATTGTCCTGACAAATACTAGTCCTTTCTGGTATTGGTTCAATGTGTTTTTACAAATCTTGCAGTTTCACGACCATGTATACATGCTCTGAAGTACAAAATAGAAGGGATGATAGGCCTGTTGAAATCCCTAGGCAATGACAGAAGGTTGGAAGGAGTGATCCAATGCTGAAGTTTGCCATTGAACATCTGGCCTGGGATATCTGGTGCAATAAAGGACTTAATACTGATGGAGAACTTCAGATACCCAAGCATCTTTTGGAAAACTACTATGGTGATTAACACCTTGTCAAGTAAATCCTTCCCTCTCTTCAAAGAACTTATCAGCAGTACATTGTTTGAAAGGCAGCTTGTGGGAGAATAGTTGTGAAATTACAGTGTTCACAATTCTTAAGAATAAAAAGTAGGAGAAAGTGGAATAAAACGAACTCCAAGAAACATGACCTCAGGAAAAAGAAAATTGAAGCAGGGCTTCATATAATTGAGGAAAAAGGGTGTCCCTGGGGCGAGTCAGGCCTTTACATATGCACAAGACCTTGTAATGAAGACGAATAAACAGTGGTTTATATCCTCTCTGAGAGGGACAAGGGGAAATTGGTTTAAGTTTCACAAAATAAGATTAAAATATAGGGAGGAAATTGTAATTGTGAAGACAGGCAAGGTCTTGAATAGATTGCTTAGGGAGGATGTGGGATTTGCCTCTTGGGGTAGCTTCCAAGGACAGGTTAGACAAAGCATCCTTAACAGTTTAAGTACAGCTGATCTTGCATGGGAGGCATGGAGTGCACAAGGCTTTCACAATAATGGGGGAATTCACTTAGTCTTCTAAGAAAGCTGACATTCGAGGATACGGTTCAAGTATTACCCCTCCTGGAAAAAAAAATAACTGACATTAAAGATATTTCCCTTCAAAAAGTCTCCTAACTTCGTCATTGTTCAGACTGAAAATTTTAGTTATATGAAAATGACCCAGCTTTAATTTTTCTTCCTGATTCCATTAATTTAACTATTTCGTAACTATCTAATTTACATTAAATATCTTTCCCATACACATAATTTTTGCTTCAAAGCTTTTTGACCTATTACAAGATTTTAAGCTTTGTCCAAAGAATCATTTTTCTTTTCTATCTTGTTCCTTCTAAGTTTTCTTAATCCAACAGATATGTTACAAATTGGTCTAGTAAAACAAGTCTTCTGCTTCCAAATTGTCACTGCTCTTTTGGAAAGGGTTTTTTTTTTCAAACTTTTTGGAAACAAAGTGCTTTGTCTTCATTGAATCTGAAAAATCCAAAGAAGCTGAATCTTTTATTTTATTATTTTTTTTAACACAATTAACAGCTAAAACATATTTTAAATCTAAATAGATATTCTGCACTATAGGTGGTCTGGAAAGGTTGTGTTTTGACGCACCTTGTTTGGAGGAAACAACCTTGCTTACAACTGTCAGTAACAGGGAGAATATTAAAGAAAATACATAACCATGCAATTTTCTTCCTTTATGAAGAACAATGCTTTCTACCAGAAAGAGTCAAAACTCAAATTTGTTCCATGGCATTTTAAGGACTCATTTTACTGCCAGACTATGTTTGGTACCCAGAAAACTCCACTTCGCAAATCTCATGTTAAGTAGAAATTAGCAAGAGTAAAATAATGTCTCGGTTACAATCCACAGCCATAATACTGTCAGAAAACAAATCCATGCCAGTTATGCTTGTGTTAATTTTGTAGCAAGATCTATTCCAAAAAGACAGAGACATTTCATTTTCCTCTGGACTGGTCATATTCATCTATTTATAAAGAATTCTCTGGACAAAATGTTGAGAGCAATACAGGTATACCTCATCCCTCCAGCCCTTATGCTCACTATTGAGTTTTGGGGGTTATGAAACTTTTCCTGGCACCTGCAATGATCCCAGACTTCCTCTGTAAAACAGAAAATGCACATTTGCAGTAGGAGGACTGCTTCAGATAACCACTGGTCCAGAAACCTGGACTAGCATTTAGAAAATCTGGAAATACCAGAAGATTTTTTTTTATTTTTTATTTTTTTTCCCAATGCTGATTATACATAATCTTATTTCTAGACCAAGATGGAGAAAGGCACAATGGATATACTTTATGGTAAGGCAGAAGAACCTAGGGGAAAGAACTGACTATTTTCTTTTTTCATAAAACACATAATTTTTAGCTTAGTTCTGTACGATGGTGAAAAACTTTCAGTAAAGTTAGTTCTCTCTTCCTCTCCTCCCATCTTTCTCTCTCTCCCTCTCTCAAATACACATTCTCACGCTGCTAGACTGCTGAGAAGTCCCCCCAAAGTTATTTACCTGCTGTAGATAATGCACTGTGGCTAAATGTCTTCTACAATATTTATTCAATATATTTTACTATATAGAAGCTAAACACGTATCTACAGCACAATTATTTTTTTTTCTGTGAGCCAATTTGCTAGAATGACTAATGAATTTTACATCCCATGAAGAAAGCAGACTAAAAGAGAACAACCACTGGAGGCATCATGTCACCTTGGCTACATTTCTATTAGATGACAAAGCACATTAGTTACATGATGTATTGGCCACTTGCCACTTGCCAGACACCCACCCATCCATTCTCTCACTCTTCCTCCTCAACAGGATGGGAGGGAGAAAATAAGATGGAAAAGCTCATGGGTTGAGATAAAGACAGAGACTTACAAATTAAGATAAAGATTAAGATAAAGACAAAGACAGTCACTTACAAATTACCACCGTGAGCAGAATAGACTTGACTTGGGGAAAATTAATTTAATTTATTGCCAGTTAAAATAGTTTTGGATGGTGAGAAACAAAGACAAAAGATTAAACAACATCTTCCCTCACCTCCTCTTTTTCAGCATGGGTTCTCCATGGGCCACAGTTCCTTCAGTTAATCTCCAACTGTTCATGCACAGGCCCTCCATGGACTACAGAATCTGAGAGTGTCTTTACACTGGCTGTCCTTGAGCTCGCATTACCTTAGAAAGAGGAGTATCAGGTGTATAGGTATAAGATGTCAACACTGGGACAGTTTTTTTTGCTTGTATCGGGAATAATGTAAGCCAGCAGGACCAGGGAGGTGATTGTCTCCCTGTACTCTGCTCTGGTGAGGCCGCACCTTGAGTACTGTGTTCAGTTTTGGGCCCCTCAGTACAAGAAGGACATCGAGGCCTTGGAACATGTCCAGAGAAGGGCTACAAAGCTGGTGAAGGGCCCGGAGCACAAGTCCTTTGAGAAGTGGCTGAGGGAACTGAGGTTGTTTAGTCTGGAGAAGAGGAGGCTCAGGGGAGACCTTATTGCTCTCTACAACTACCTTAAAGGAAGGTGTGGGGAGCTGGGGATCAGCCTCTTCTCGCAGATAACTAGCAATAGGACTAGAGGGAATGGCCTCCAGTTGTGCCAGGGGTGGTTCAGATTGGAAATTAGGAGACATTTCTTCTCAGAAGGAGTAGTCAGGTGTTGGAATGGGCTGCCCAGGGAGGTGTGGAGTCTCCGCCCCCAGGGATGTTTAAGTGGTTGGATGTGGTACTTAGTGACATGGTTTAGTGGGTGTTATTAGTGGTAGGGGGATGGATGGACCAGATAATCTTGCAGGTCTTTTCCAACCTTAATGATTCTATGATTCTATGAAATGCAGACGACTAAGCAGCCATGTCCTTATTTCAACTCTTAAACAAATCTGCAAGGAATTCTTAATCAGTACTCTACCTGCTTGGTCCTGAACTGGGTTCCTAAACACGGGTGTAGTATTTTCAGTATTGCAGTGTCTATGATTTCATCCGAGTGTGTGATTTTCCTGAAGGTCACTATAAACACTAAATTAGTCACTGCTTCATTTACAGGTGAGACCACACTGGGCACTAGGAAACATCCCCAGAGAAGATAGGGTTGCAAGCCTGTGTGAGGGTAGCTGCTGGTGGATTGGCCTCATGAATGTAAGGAAAGGAAGGCAGCAGGGGTTGTGTGAAGGCTACACAACTGCATAAGATGGCTACTTGATAAATCCGACTTAATTCAGCATTTCCCAAGATTACATCTAAGAAGTGGTAAACCCACTTTTGGTCAGTATGCTATTCTTTCTTTCATTTACTATCTTGGAGCATATGAGTTTTGCTATTTTTTTTTTTTTAACATTCATGAACATACCATATTGAGTTGTACCAAATGAACAATAGCAAAATATCAGTAAATGAGTTAACTATGGTTGTTCAATATATGATTGCAGGTATAACATAGGGCAGAGATAGAAGACTAGGGGGGATTCAGAGGAATGACCATGCTGACTGGCTGCATACTGCTATGACAAATGTAAATACAGCATTGAAATGAAGTCAAAGCTTCTTTTCACATGTTCCTTTAGGCATGTCTTCATGTAATTTCTTTCAGCAACTCAACTGGCTTAAGTATCTACTTCAAACTTTCTGTAACTTCAGACCTAGAGTCTGAAGTTTCCACCAGTGCAACGTGGCCACTAAATCGGACCTTATTTTCTCCAGATGTTGAGCATCTGTCATTCTTAATTAAATGAACAGGAGTTGAGGTTGTGGAAAAACATGCACTTTTAAAGGTGATTTGCAGTGGGATGGAAAACTGGAATTTTGCCCTTTCTCCTTCTTCATGATGTGAAAGAATGGCTAGAAGACTTTCAACTTTTGGGTCTGAGTTTATTTTTTTTTTTAAGTGATGTGCTTAGAAACATCAGAAATATAACATCAGGCATTTCCTGGTTTTGCTAGGGAACTCTTTGGAGGCTTCATCTCCACATATTATTTATTTGTACTGAGGTATGTCTGAGCAGGGATCAGTGCTTCACTGTGCACATGTGATTTGTACAGCGTCTGGCACAATCTTTATTTGCTCTTAAAATCTCTGTGGGTTTTAAATCTTAAACACAGGAATGTCTTCTCACAAAGTTTTTTAGGTAGAACTGTTGAATCAGTGTGTTTGATTTAAGAAGGAGAAACAAAATTCCTTTGCTGTTTCATCAATGCGGGCAGAAAAATGTTTTGGCTTGGCCTCACGTGATGTTGGTTAATCCAGGAAACTTTCAGTGTATCATTGTTTATGATTAAAATATGTTTTGTACAAATATTTCTAGAGTTGTAGAATAATAGACTTTCCAATGTTTTGTATACATTAATGAACTTTCTCTATAGAAGGAAGAGAATTGGGTCATCAATGGAAGATATACTTTGTTTTCCTTTAGCTTCAATAAATTAAACATTTTGGACAATATGTTTAGATAGGTTATAATTTTTCTATCAACCAGTCTCCATTACCTTTTCAATTTTTGCTGCCATGACAACATCAATTCTCCTCCTGTTTTGAGACTCTCTAGGAAGAAAAAAAAAAAGATTAAAAAAAACCCACAATTATTACAAAAAATGTTAATTGCAACTATACATTCTAGAAAGAAAAAAATGCCACAAAGTAAGTGGAATAAAAAATAGCAAATATTTAGAGACCTTTATGAGATATGTAATAAAGAAGCAATGCAGATACAGTTCAATTTTGTTTTCATTTGTATAACATCTCTGAAAGAAGTTTAACTTAATTGTTTAAGTAGAAATCTGTTCTTTGGAGCTTTGTTTTCCTTTTCATTCTCTTCATACTTCTGGCTACTGTGAAAGCCTTAATTGTGCAGAGACGAGCTATCTCATTCAGCTGAGTCAGAGACACCTATAAAATCTGAGCTGTTGAAATCAGATGGGGAAAATGTAAACAGGCTCAATCATGCATGAAAGCTTTCTCATGGTGCGCAAATATCAAATATAATTTGAAAGTTCCAGAAGTGCAAAAACTTGTGTAATTTGCATGGTAAGATCAGGGTTAATAAAAGAGGAGCTGAAGCAGAAAGAAAGCTTCCACAGAAATGAAGAGCAGAGCATGAAGGTTTTTTTCACTGAGCAAGGATTAATCAAGCATCTATGACAGTTTAAAAAGACACTATGTGCAAGGAAGTGTTAGTATCTTTTCATCTGTAAGGAAAAGATGATCCACAAATCGCTAAGGCAACTTCCCTGGCCCTGTGTGCACAGCTGCTGTTGATTTCACAGGAAAACAAAAGCATGGAAGAAAAGGCAGACTCAATTTTTGTAGAAATATATGGAGAGATGTTTTCCTTTCTCTCAGGTCTGAGAATCTAGCGGACAGGTACACTAGATTATCTTGTTCTACATTACACTTTAAACAGCAGACAGAGCCTTTAAAACTGATTAGTGCAGCGTCATGTTCATCTTGCAATGTTGGTCTGTATTTAACAGAATAGAAGCTTTTGATAAACTGAATGATTTCACTTTTTTGTTTCCTTTGCCTATGGACCACTTATAATGAGGGTTAATCCTGATAACTGTAGTATTATAGTAGTGTGGTGAAAACACAACAATTTGTATGCCTTTAATATGCTTCCTACTTATGCTGCCAACCCTAAGACATCATTCATGTAAACATATGTTCTGTAATTTCTTTTTAATCAGCATTTGAGTTGCAAACAATCTGCCTAAATTGTCAGGAGTTCTTTAGATATTGGGAGAAGAACTCTTGGTCTCTAACTTCTTATTTAATTTTGGTTGCTTCTATCTTAAAGATGTAGGGAAAAAAAAGTCTAGTTTGTTAAAAAAGCTCAACTTTAATTTTTCTACAAACTGTATTTAAAGATTTTTTTTCTGTGTATCTTTTGACTTGAAAAAAAAAAAAAAAAAGCAGACAGGCAGGAAAACCTTGGCATATTAACCTTAGATTAGGAGCTGTGGCATTAAGTCTAGGCAGTTATGAGGAAACCACAAGTGGTGTTTTTTAATATGTTATGTGTGATTTACATAAAAGACCAGTAAAGTCTGATTAAACTTCTTCACACTGGGAGAGGAGAGGAGAGGAGAGGAGAGGAGAGGAGAGGAGAGGAGAGGAGAGGAGAGGAGAGGAGAGGAGAGGAGAGGAGAGGAGAGGAGAGGAGAGGAGAGGAGAGGAGAGGAGAGGAGAGGAGAGGAGAGGAGAGGAGAGGAGAGGAGAGGAGAGGAGAGGAGAGGAGAGGAGAGGAGAGGAGAGGAGAGGAGAGGAGAGGAGAGGAGAGGAGAGGAGAGGAGAGGAGAGGAGAGGAGAGGAGAGGAGAGGAGAGGAGAGGAGAGGAGAGGAGAGGAGAGGAGAGGAGGTTATTCTCAGGAGAGGTTATTCTCAGGAAAAAAAAAGTGTGAGTATATAACAACATTTTTTTTCTTTTATTATTATTATTATTTGATTTTTAACAGAAGTAAATACAAGCAGAGCAGTCAACTCTTCCAAGATCTCTGTGTAAAAGGGAGCAATGTCAGAGATGCTTAAGACTCCAACTTGTTTCATTTTCACATAGATGCAGAGCAGCTAAGTCAACATACACCACAATGAAACACACTGATCACTAGAGAAATGCATGGACTTTGAGACAAACCGTAACAGTGAAAACCTTCTTTTGCAGCCAACAGCAACCGGAAAAGCCCAGCTATGGAGACATCTAGACAAGAAATATTTCATAGCAAGTCATAAGATTCATTGAGAACAAGGGACTGGCACTAGGGGTGCTTTAGGTGTTCCCTTGCCTTCACGCATTGTTGTAATGATGTTTATTTTTAACAAATTAATTCAACAGACCTGACAAAATAGCATGTTTTTTAATTTCCCCAGAGTTTAGGGGTTCACATAAGGCAGTGTTGCAGACAAAGACTTTTACTTTCTAAAATCTTGTCCAATTTGGAGGTTCCAGTCTGCAAGAAGCAATTTGATACCTGGTACTATCAGCTGTCAGGATGTATGGGATAAATATACTCTGTCAGGCATTCCCTGGTGTCCTTGAAAGGAGGCCTGCACTTTTTGAGATCATGTGGCTTCAGGAGCCATATATTCTTGTACAGATGGCCTAATTAAACAATAAGACTTAAAAATAATGGCAGTGGCTTGAATTTTCCTCTAGCTCTAGTGCCTTTTGGCATGTCACTGAAGTTTTAAAGGTGATCACTGTTTAAGGAAGACTGATCCCCTTCCAAACTCAAACTCAAGTTTTCTTAAACAGAACTCATTGAAAGTTATGGCGCCTTTTTTTTTTTTTTTTTCCCAGAAAATCCTATGTTGTATGCAGCCACGAAACAAAAATGTAGAACTGGTGTAATTTCCTTCAGCGAAGGACATCTGAATGTTTCATCCTGACTTCATGAGTAGAGATTAGTTGACACTCTGGATTATGAAGCTTTCCATAACAAAACTCATAAAACTGGTATTTGAATATTTGTGAACAGTATCCAACAAAAATGGACAAATTTTGCTTCAGGGATATCTTTAAGGATTTCATTCTCCGATTAATCATGTAATATTTTTGTTAAAAAATACTTCTTTTTTCCCAGTTTACTAAACCAATGGGGGTCTTGTAAAAAACAGCATTTAATCACAAGATATCTTTATATACTTTAGAGAAACCTGTGATATACACTTAGAAACAGTATTAAGCAATGTTATATAATTTAGTTCTGGACACGCATATGAAATTTTAATCTAAAACCAATATTGACTTAAACAACCTTCATGCTGGTATAATTTTAAGTACTTTTCATTGCAGCTTTTGTTGTAATACTTAAAAGACAGGGTGAAAAATTCATTTGATTTTGGACAAAATAACATATGAGTGTATTTTCAGTAGGAGGGAATAAACAATTGAACTACTTTACTTAGATAGATGTAATCAATTGGTATCACTAAAAGTCAAGCTAAAATATGGGAGAAAGAGAAACATTATAGTTTCATGTCAAACAATGGTTGCATAAAACATCCATTAACTGCATATAGGAATGCATCAACATTTTTCAGTTTAACCTACATAACCTTGATATGAAGCCAGAAACAGTTAATTCTAGTTCCCTGCCCTTATTAGGAAAGAGACAAATGAACAAGAATACAGAGGACTTTAGTCATTGTCATTTCACATACTAAAATATTTTTTATTTTCCCATGAATGCAGAAATTCTGATGTTAATACCTCCTATTTGTGTACCTATGTAGTTTTACCCACATTAGGAGGGCTTCTCAAGAGCCTGTTCTTAAAAATATAAAAAGTTAGGAGTAATTTCCACATATTCAGAGAACTGCAGCCTTGGGAATTGTAAGGGAAATCCTTGTGCTTTACCTTTTTGATTAAGAATATAGGTGATTTCCACTCTTCTTGTCTGCAATATCCAAGGCCAAGGATAAAAATGTTAAATCATACAAGTGAAACTGTATCTGTCTTGCTGACATCAGGAATATAGCATGTTAGCTGCCACATTCCATGAAAATATTCTCCCTTTGAGATGGTGAATTTAAAACTATTTCAGTTTCCAGTTCCTTACAATTATTTTAGGGATGGTCATTGTCTTGCACAGTGAACGGAAGTCCACTAACTGTAGGCCTTTCTTATCTGACCTTTCAAAGACCCCTGAAAAAATAATACATGTCTGTGGATCATATTTACCTCCTGAAGGCATAATGCCTTGAGAAAATGTGCAAAAGAAAATTCTTGAAGGTTAACATTTGATTGTCTGAAAAAAATCAAGGTATATAGACTTGTGGCAGATGCTTTCCCAGTGCTGCTCTCACAGCAAGCTGCAGCTCCTACATTATCTTGCAAGTACAGATTTACCCTTCTTGCCCATCTATCCCTCCCCTGGGTGCTGGATTCCATGGAAATAACAAAATGAGGCTTCATTAGCATTTCTACAACAGCCTTTGATCAGTTATCTCATTTACGGGAAGAAAGGAAGAGGAGAAGGAGAAGGCCACATGGTTATTGCTCCTTGTTACTGCTGGCTGTTGTCTCTAGCCTTCCTGTTTCCGATGTTGGCATGTCAAAAATCTCTAGAGATCTCAGTGTTTTTAAAATGAATACACAGATTTACTTTTCATGCGTGCCTTGGTTCAGAAAGAAACACATTCTCCACTTCCAAATTCCCACTTATGTCCGTATCACATTCTTGCTGGACTCAATGTGCGTGCGACCTTCTTTACCAGAAAATAGAAATGACTGCCAGACATTTGACCCTGTCATGCAAATATCTTCCCACCTGTTATGTGTGTGTGTCAAAGTGTACATGAACTTGCATGGAGAGATCAGTTCTGACAAAGGAAATCATTACACTGCCCGTCATCCCATTCTCTACTGCAGCTGATCTCGGTTAGCAATATCTGGCTGCCTAAAAGGAATAAACATGATTTTTCAAGGTAAAATCTTCAGTTTGATCTAAATCCCTTCTTACTGGCAAAGAACTAGAGTGATGATAAAGAAGTAAGAAAACCCTGGTTTCTTCCAGTGCAGTTTTCATAACAACAGACCCAGCAGAAACATCCTGTAAAACTGTCTGCAGGAGACCTGTTTGCAAACAGTCCTTTGGATCAGAGTGTGGAGGGCACCTGAAATCCTCAAGCTGGATTTACCATAGACCAGTGATGGGTCACTGCCACAGCCTAAGCAGTGCTAGAGGCTGTTCTGAATCCTTGGAGTAGCTGGGAATCTGGTAGGTACAAGCTGGCTGAGATCCACCATTGCCTGCTTTTGGGCTTAGTGCTGTGGGTGAAAGCAATGCAGTCCGGACTAAGGAAGGTAACTGCTGCTTCCAGAACTACCAGCTGTGCCAAAATATTGGAAGAAAACAGGAAACAAATTGGAAGAGTCTGCTGTTAGTTTTCTTTTTTTCCTCACCACTTCCTCTTACTTTTCTGCAATGTCTATAAACAGTGCTTTCTGATTGCTTACCACCCCTCTGTTTACCCAGGTCTTCTTCTCCAAGGATATTTTAATGCCTTATTATATGCACGCTGTGCAAGAGTCAAAAAGTCCATCTAATATTAATTCCAGTATTGCAGACAGACACCTTCCTTTCCCTTCCATTTTTTTTTTTGTCCAAGTTTTACAACAGTAAGTCATGTCTTCCAGCATCACTTCAGATCTTATTTCCATTCTTGCGTCTCCAATTCCAAAAACCATCTGCTCTTTGTTCTGGCCCGACAAGTTGGCTTTTGCATGCAGACCAACCTGGCTGCAGATTTTCAGCCTGACTTTAGCAATCTGAGCATAAAAGAGACAAGGCTCATATATTCTTACAGTTCCCTCTCTGGTCATATAAAATATAAATTACAGACATGACAGATTAACATTACCCTGTTACATCAATTGGGGATGTAAAAAGTTCGTGCCACCGTACACATGACTTGTGTGTTTGTCCCTTTCTCCAACTCAGCAGCTTTCTTTTCCATTTGGATAGTCTCTGCCCTGCAGTGTATTGTTTGCTATGTCATTATTGTCTTTAGTTACTACCATAATAATCACAAAGTGTTTTTTTTAATAACCTGCAGCACTTTCAGGCTAGAGGTAGGAGATGATCTTCAAAGGTTTTAGAAATTACTGTAGATCATACTGCCCCTACCTCTACAGGAAAATTCTCAGAAGTGGAGCAATAAGAGAGGCAAGAAATATGGGAGATGCCCCAACATCAAACTCCAGGACACCCCCAGGGCAAGCATCTCTCCTGTGAGATCCCATTTGAAGTCCTCTGTAACTCACACTTCACCATTTCATAGTTCATAAAGTGAAAACTGTAGATGTTCTGGAGACATCAAAGTCTCAAGAGGTCTTCTAGGAGGACAGAGATAATAAAAGCTCCCATGTTCTCAGCTGAGGGAAGGTAAAACTGGCCCTGCCAACATAATACAACTACTGGAAATAACACAGCAGTGCAATGTCTTTTTTAACATGTAACTGAATAACTGAAGACATACTAATATACACAAGTCTATCATTTATGTTACATGCAATAAGTTTTGCATGTAAACATATGAATAAATATTTATACTTACATATGTGAAAATAAATAATGTTGTTACTGTGATGTATTGCATGTCCAAAATTACTCTTTTTTTTTTTTTCTCTCATCTGCAAAATAAACAGTCACAAAATGTGTTTCGCTGAATGCTTGGATATTATTTGGGAACAATAAAATTGTAGCTAGGGAAAATAAGAGGGTCATGATCTTGGCTTTTTAACATCATAACACTGCAACTTGTGATTTTTTCTTCCCAGAGGACTCCAGCTTTCTCAAAGCAGATGAGCTCCCCTTGTGCTGCTTTTCTCTTCTCAAGTTATGCTTAAAATGCCCATAAGCAGAGTGAAACTGACGAACATCTCTCTCTCTCTCTCTTTTTTCTTTTTTTTCTACAGCCCTGTGAATTTTTAATGCTGGCATTAAGGTGAAAATCATCATTTCTCTCTGTCTGCTGGGCGATGGGCCATCAATTAAATCTCTTTTGTCCATATGTAAATAGCTAATGTTGCAGCTTCTTTCCATAATAGAGCCATTAGTGGTAATCTGCCCCTCTCTGCCAACCGATTTACTCAGATGGGTATAGATGAATTGGCAGTAATGTGCCATATAAGCCTGGCTCTGTGGATGTCCTGAAAGCAGCAAAGGTCTTTCAACATGATAGCTTGCTCCATTGTATCTCTGTTTGATATGTAACATAATTATATACTGGTGTGGCTGGAGTTGAATTTGCAAATGGTTTTGTATTCCAGGATTTCAGTTTACAGAAATCTGATTCACGATCTGACATAATGCATAGATTAAGTGTCTTCAATTTGGTAATGTGCATCTGATTCACATTGAT